>NW_019416807.1:305409-321999 GCF_000390285.2 Anoplophora glabripennis
AGAAAAATTGTGATAGGGCCAGTCCGTTTCTGGACACCTGATAATAGCAAAAAGTTGATTTTAGCATCAAATCGTAGAGCTCCATGTGTAATACAACGTACGAAAATTTTATTAAAATATACAGGGTGGTTTCAAAGTTATAACCCTAAACGTTAATTTCTAGGTACCCCTTTGACCCCCCATAACTCCGTTAGGGGGCACATTAGGAAAAAAAATTATAGGAAGGACTAGTTTTATTTTGACCTTCCCTATACACTCCCGAGAGATTAGGAGGTACTTACCGGACACCCTGTATGTGCACAGTTTCAATCATTCAATGTGCATTTCAACGCTAATGCAGCCAACTTAAATTTCTAGACAAATTTAATTTTGCGTAAACTCAAGTACAATTTTAGATAGCATGTTTTCCAAGCTAAATTTGACATAGCATCTTTTCGTAGTAACGCGTCGATTTATAGTCTCTCGTTTGCAGCAATATCAAATATGCAGCAATTTCTCTTGGACTTCTCGGTGCACTGTTTATTTTATTAATACCAACTTCTTGATTGGCACATTTAGGGTAAAATGACCATAATGTTGAACGTTTCACTTTCACGACCTTGTATATAAATAAGAATATCAGTCAATACAGGTTGTTTTCATAATATTCACAAAATTTCTCGACATAGAAGTACAATAAATATAGTGGCTAGATCCAAATGACTATTGATACTTGGTCTGGTTTCTGTGATTACTTATCTACGCCATACTAAAATTTGATCGATACATATTTTTACCATAAACGTTAATTTAATTTAGATCAAATAACAACATTTTTACTTTTCTTTTCCATCAATTTTAACAATACTCTGAAGTAATTTTCGGAAAATATTGTTTGATTCACAGACTACGAACTTTATTTTGACTTACTGGCAGGCTGGACTTGTATAGACAGCTATTTTGCAACCTAGGATAAAAAATAACTATTATTGACAATTCCATTATTATTGAAAAAAAAAAAAAGATCTAGGCATAATCTGATGATGATCAAAAAAATTAAAATATGTAGATGTTCTATTAAACATATTCGTCAATGTTTCAGTAACCATATCAGCCTTAACATATCACTTCTCTCGATTAAGTACCCTACCCGAAAAATAAATTTACGTGTGTTCTAACTAAAATTTATATGGATACCCCTACACATTACGGTATTCTGCGTTTTCCTGGAATTATCTAAACTTAATCTCGGCGCCCAATTACACAGAGCCAAAGGGAGATAGAACACAGCCCCGATGTTGTTTTAGAGTTTCATCTTGATCAGTATTCATAGAGAACTTAATCTCCAGACGGCAGCTTTGCCAAGGCCCAGGACAGGAAAAAATAAATTTCCTACCGATTTCCACAGCTAGGAAGACGCCGCTTTCTGTTAATCAGAGCAGGCCGAGGGCGGAAATTATAGACTGGCGAGGATATTGATTAGTTCGGAGAAGCTTGCCTTGTAATTACAAAGGAATATTTATTTATTAATAAGTTATATTAATGACTACTGAATGGAATGAAGCAGAATGGATGTTTTTATGTCATCTTGATGGAAATACACTTATTACGGTCTCCAGGAGGGGATTCAGAAATTTTGTCTAACGGAATATGTTACGGTGGATTGTTTCATATTTATTTTTTTTTTCAAAAAATTTTAGATTTACACTTAGCAACGCAATAAAAAATAATAGTTATAGTCTGCCCGAAGTCAGTTGAACATGTAAAAAAAACGCCTAGCAATAAAATTTAATGACTTTCATAGGCGTCCCTAAAAAAGTTTTCTGCTAAAAGTAAAAAATTATAATAATTTGTATATAATGTGCAGAAAATTTCTATTATATGTTCATTAGTCAATTATTTATGTCCTCAAATAATTTTATTATGTTGATGGTAAATCTCGTTTTGTTCCGTTTCAAAAGGTCTCCAAAATGCCATGTTGTAATAATACTATTCCCCCTTTCGTAATTGTAATATCAATGATTATAATGAATTAAAATTACCTGAATCACACCAAATTCCGCATTGCTGCACTGCACTGCTGGGTAATTTGTCAACCACTTGTCAACAACAGAGTGGCCGAATGCAGCTGTCTGTATCTCGTTTGCCCGCGCTCGCATTCTTCAACTGGGCGCATACATTTCTACCACCTCCACGTTTAGTTAGACCAGATCTGTATATGGATATGGCTAAATAAATATGGGAACAAGTTTTTCAAATATTTCAATGCCGAGTTGTTGCGTCAGCGACCGAATCTGGTACATACTGTCAACCTCTTGGTTCTTCAATTGATATCGGAAAGACTATACTAATGTAAATCACGTATATCATCAATTGTTTTCACTTCAATAAAACACTTCATTTTATAAATGCCTCCATACAAAAAGTTCACAGGGGTAAGTAAGAGAACGCAAAGGTTACAGGTCCTCCTCATCTAATCTATCGCACCTCGTGATCTTCACTAAAGTAATCTTCAATAATTTTACGAAAATGAGAGGACGCACCATCGTGCAACAACCGCATTCGATAGCAAAGAAAATAAATTAAAACCAATATTTACTAATGCTGCCTTGCTATAAATAATAGTCCATTTTGAACACTTGTAAGGTAGACTGATGTAAACAATAAACCACGGTAATAAGAGCACTATAAAAATCACAGTAATAAAAAGGATACACAGATATTTGTCAAATCGAAACTAGCTGAAGGTACCCGGAAAGGCACACGAAAAACTTAAGATATATTTTAATAAACACAGTACCGTCGTCCAGCTACGTAGTAGTGATATCAAATTTAAGCATTTTTCCCTAGTTCTAGGGGAAAATACTTGTAAATTTGTGAAACTAGGTAAACTATACTAAAGCTGAGGATTCTACTATCTACGCAAATTATAATAAATTTCTCATAGATGCAAGTATAATAAATTAATGCATAAATTCCATTTTTTTCAAGAAGTCATATATTTTTTATTTTTTTTAGATGGTTCACTTCTAAATTTCGAAATTTCATCCCCGCCCTATGAACTTAGTACTACCATTATACATTTATAAAATGCACTAGGGAATTCTTAGAAATTTCTGAATAAAATCAAGATATTCTCAAGTATACATATAGGTGTTACGTATCAAGTGCTTTTAAATATAAGTTTATACCCCAAATTTGTATCTACTCTTTATTATAACTTTTTTGGTGATGTCGATTCTATTCTTAAAAGGGTATATCGACGGTTTAGTACGAAAACATCCTATCTCAGATTTTCGAAAACATGTTATCTCAAATTTCAGTTGGAAAACATGCTATCTCAAATTAAGCTTGGAAAACATGCTCAGATTTTGTGAAAAAGAAAAATAAGTGTATCAAGGGTAGTAGCGACTACGAGTATAAATCAAGTAAAACTATTAACTTTTACAAGTTAACAACTATTAACTTTTATATCAAAGCAAACCTGTATGAAAAAAGTCGAATAATTTTTAGTAATAACAAACATTTTTATATATTGAGTTTACACTATTTTTTTATAATTTGTTATTTCAAAAAACGTCGAGTAATGTACGTGTTGCAGCATACTGCATATTATTCAATTTTTTTAATTAACAATTTTGTCGTTTATAACAGTAACTTAACAAAATTAATTGAAAAATGTTGAATAAAAAAAAATTAAATAAACAATGTACCTGAACATAAACAACATTCCTTACTTTTTTAAAAATATATTATATAAGTTTACTATAAATGCACGGTTTCAACCATTCAATGTGCCAACTTAAATTTCTAGTCACACTGAGATAGCATGTTTTTACCTAAAGATCTGAGTAGCATGTTTTCCAAGCTTAATTTGAGGTAGCATATTTTCCAACTGAAATTTGAGATAGCATGTTTTCCAACCGAAATCTAAGATAGCATGTTTTCGTACTAAAGCGTTGATATACACATACAGTGTCTTCATAAATGATACAAGCCACGAGACCAGTACTTCTATTTGGAATAGTAATTTTCTTTGCGTTAGCAATTAAATTTCAGTAAAATTAAAACAATAAGATCAATATTACATTAAAACACAACACTCTGTTTCATCGGCGGGTGATTGGTGCAATTTTTCATTGTAAACAAATCATTTCTATTGGTAACGCTAAGATTTAGGGACAGATTGACTGTACCAACCTTGCATTGTTGGTTGCCTAAGCTCAGCGGGGACATGGCTTGTAATCATTTATCACACTTCATAATACCTCAAAAGTTTGTTATGAACCACCCTATATATGTAATAGAGTTCCTAATAAAAAAAAACAATAAACAAAAAAGTAGATAATGTTTATTGATTTTTGATAAATATTTTATATAGAATTTCATTTTGCGGAAAAATAAATATCTTAGAATCGTAAAAATTGAGTTTTTGTAGTGATTTACATGTACATAAACAACAAAATATAATGGTGTACTGTGTTTTTCCACCTAAAGTATTTGTACTCCTACATTCAAAGGAAATAATCAGTTTTAATCTGCAAGAAGATAACACGTATTGTTCATTTATTAAAGTGTCAAACTATAATAGGTTTTTGTAAAATGAAAGGCCGCCCACAGCTAAGTGCGTGTTTGACGACAAAAAGCTAGTACGCCTAACCCAATATATTTATTAGCAAATTAAGCTGGACAATTAAAAAGCTGATATGGCACGGTCCTTACGTAAAAAAAATAGAAATGCAAAAGACAAAACAGAATGAAAATTGTGTTAAGGTCAAGTGTAATAAACTATGTATAAACTAACTTTAAATCACTATCAGTGTGATATTCTGAAATGTCTAGTATGTACTTGAGTGAAGTTAGCCATATAAAAATTATATCAGTTCAGGATAATAAAAGACACATCTGTCGAACATCCTAGATCCGTTCAAAAACTACAGGGTGTGCACTTTCTCAGTCCATTGAAATACTCGTAATATAAGTTACAACTAGTTGCAATTTTTTCGAAAAATATGTGTCCAGAGTTATTAAATAAAGTATTTTGTATAATCCTATGTCTGTTTTTAATGCATCGTATAGGAATGCAAAATGGATAACTGAACCACCTTTTATTTTTTTTTTTCGAAAAATGCGTTATCAAATGGCTTCTAAATTAGAAAATTACTTGTCCTGGCGCGCACTTTTTGAACATAATTGTATTTTGGATGTTCTAAAGATGCACCTTTTTTATTCCAGCCTGATAAAATTATCTATTTGCGTGCAGAAGTTGTTGTGCTAATTTTTGTTGTTTTTTATGAATAACTTAACTCAAGTCTAGTATGTAGTGGGTATGTATTTTATGTTATTTTTCATCATATAAACATATTCAGCAGAGTAACATTAAAGTAGAGAAATTATAGTTTTGTGGAAATATTCGGAATTAGGACCGTTCATTATGTACATTTACCTACATTGTCTTCTGCATTATTCTGTATGCGGTTCTTTTACCAATATTGAACTGAACAGCAAGTTGTCGTGACGACCATAAAACCTTTAATCTTTAAGAGGGTATGTTAATAAACATAATAACATAAATTGTCATAAAAATAATAATTATAGTTGCCACAATTGCAGGTATCCATTTTATGTGATATAAATTAAGATAAATAGTATAATACATACTTACTACTTGTCTCAATCTCTACGGCACAGACTGTATAGGGTGATTCACTATATTTTGATCCCTCCTTTAACTTTTTTGTTTTAAGAGTTATAAAAAAATGTTAAATATAAAAGTTGCACGATTTTTTATCAATTTTTAAAAAATGATAGTAGAAAAACAAATGAAGTCCAAACAAAATGGCCGCGGATGTTAACTTTGTTAAGTTAAATGGAACACCCTGTAGGGCATAGCCATATAGGGTTTGTTGGGTCCATCTCTAACAATAAGCAAGATACTTTTAAAAAACGAAAAGAATGTTTTTTATTAAGAAAATAATACGTCTTGTAACTGTTAGACCTCTTTCAGGCATTTCTGCCTTTTTTCCAATTACGTAAGGATTTACAGATTTAGTTATAATATACTTTGACAGATCGGACATTGATACGGTCCAAAATGCGTATAGGTAATGAATGTAACGAAATCTCACTAGTTAGGTCGTGATCGAGAGGTCTAATTACTCATGGACATTATATGGTGGCAGTATGTACTATTATTTAATTAAAATAGGTTACACATAAGTAGAAAATTATTTAGAATTAAAATAGAATATGGAGAAGAACTTTGCTCTATTTTAATTCCTATATTTCAATTTTCTACCTCTGTCTTCTGTGTAACCCATTTTAATTAAATAATAATACAAACTGTCAAACAATAACAATGTTGTCATGACATTAGCTGTCACTGTCACGGCCTACCATATAACATTGTCCATGAGTAATTAGGCCTCTCACGGCCTAATTAGTGAGATTTAGTTAGAATACCTATACACATTTTGGACCATATCAATGTAAATCCTTACGTAATTGGAAAAAGTCAGATATGCCTGATAAAGGTTTAATAATTACAAGATGTCTTATTTTCTTAATAAAAAAACCTTCTTTTCGTTTTTTAATAGTACCTCGCTTTTTGTTAGCGACGGACCCAATAAACCCTACATGACTATGCTCGACAGGGAAGGTTCTATCCAAATATGTAAAAATATACAGGGTGTTCCATTTAACTTAACAAAGTTAACATCCGCGGCCATTTTGTTTGGACTTCATTTGTTTTTCTACTATCACTTTCGAAAAATTCATAAAAACTCGTGCAACTTTTATATTTAACATTTTTTTATAACTCTTAAAACAACTCACCCTGTACATATGGTATAATAAATTCACAGTTGGCTATGTTATAATTGTATGTACCACAAATAAACTCACTTCTTACATGGTAAATGATAAATATATTTAAATAAATATTGTACTTGCTTGAAATCTTGGATAAACAGAATACTTTGTATAAACCGACCAACTGATTATGTAACAGATTGTAGTTTGATTGTCATTTGTTTCATTATTCTTTTCTGTTGTCATATAGTAAGTCTTTCCGATATCAATTGAAGAACACAGAACATATTGACAGGCTCGGTCGCTGATGCAGCAACTCGGCATTGAAATATTTGAAAAAATTGTTAACATATTTATTTAGCCACACCCATATACAGGTCTGGTCGAACTAAACGTGGAGGTGGTAGAAATGTATACGCCCAGTTGAAGAATGCGAACGCGGGCAAAGGAAAACGAACACAGTTGTTTTGGGCTACTAGGCAATAAATCTCAGCAGATGACAAGTGGTTGATAAATTGCCCAGGAGTGCAGTGCAGCAATGCGGAATTTGGTGTGATTCAGATAATTTTAATTTATTTATAGGCACCTTCTATCAATCATCCATATTACAATTGCAAAAGGGAGAAATACGAGGGATATTTTGTTTACTAATATTATCACAACATGGCATTTTGGAGACCTAAGAAATCTGCAAATTCAAAGTATAAGTGAAATAAGATTTTTGCTATCACTATTGAGTGAGTTCATTTGATGCGTTGTGAAAAGATAACGAATATGCATTTTAGGTTCGGCTTTTATATCCGTTGTATTTTTAATAATGTGTTTAAAGATGTCATAATATATTTATAAAAAAACGTACAATAAATATAAGGAGTTTAATGTTCAAAACATTTCACATTTATTATTTACTGCACCTTTTTATTTTCCTTACTCCTTTTACGTACTATACAATAATATAAATATGTAACCTTCATAAAAATGTGTCATTTTGGATTTTCCACAGTTTCATAACAAGAACCATTGAAAAAGTGTAACAGAATTGAAATTTGTCACGCGAATCGAGTCAGCATAAAAGGAAGGTCAGAAATTTTGGGAAAATCGGACGTCGGGAAGCAAGCAGTTAGTTTTTTCTGCAACCTTGTTTTATAACGATTCTAAACCGCATTTCAGTTACTTACAGATTGTTAATATGCAAAATGGCCAATTTATAGTTAAAGCTTTTTATTGTTAAGTTAACAATGACTGGAATGTTCACATAAAACAATAGAGTTGTAACGGAGATAAATTTTATAATGTTATAATTTATTCTGGGAGCCCAAGTAATCCAGACTAGATAAAGTTAACGGTGCGAAGGAATTTGTACAAGATATACTGGACTAGGCTTTCTATGATTTTTTAAATACATAGACAATATAGATAGACAATATAGTTAGAAATTAACACTAATCTAATTTCCATTAAAAAGTTATTGCAATTTTATTAAAAACATTTGCATAAAATTTCCATTTTTCATTTTTGTATTGTCGGAATAAGAATACTTCCACAATAATAAATTTTACTTGAAAATGGTAATAGTTACGAAAAAACTTATAAGGATAATATTTTGTCCCAAATTAAACGGAGAATCCAAATATTGTTTTTTAAATCTAAAACCAGTGGCGTACTAATATATTTTCACTAAAGCAATAGGGACCCCTATTTTCTCCGCCACTGATAAAGTAAAAAAATTTAAAAATCTCCAAAGATCATACGTACAGTGCCAAATCATTTATAAAAATCGTACGGGTGAAACTTCTTCACTTACAGAAAAATTTGAAAAACATTTGTCGGGTATAGTTTATTTAAAGTCTGTTTGGAAATGAAAGAGAGTAATAAAACCCCGAGATAAGAACCGGCCATGGGCGTGGTAATATTTCGTTTCAGGTAATTATCGGGTAACACTAATGCTAACAAAAATGACAGGGATTGGAAAATCGACTATCTACAGACTTTTAAAGGAAACAAAAAATGAACAAGATACTGTAAATCCCCCAAAATCATCTACAGGGAGGTCAAAAGTCGTTATAGATGATTTCTTCAAAAATGTCATTCGCAGAAAAGTACACTCATTTTATTTTAAAAAAGAAATACCAACGCTAAACAAAATTTTAAGTGAACTTTCAGAGGACAACGATTTGCCAAAAATCAGTAGAAGCAAATTATGGGCCGTCTTACGAGAGTTGAATTTTTGCTGGGAAAAGCAGAACAGGAAGTCAGTTCTTATCGATAAAGATGAAATTATTTGTTGGCGAAGATCCTACTTAAGATCAATTAGAAAATTCCGTGACGAAGGGAGGAATATTTATTATCTAGACGAAACTTGGGTCAACGAGGGATATACTGTAACAAAAGTATGGCAAGATAAAAATGTAAAAAGTTTTCGACAAGCATTTTTGGATGGACTTTCAACAGGGTTCAAGGCACCTTCAGGTAAAGGGCGAAGATTAATAGTGACACATATAGGTAGTGCCAGTGGTTTTGTAGATGGCGGTTTACTTTTATTTGAATCTAAAAATACAGGTGACTATCACGAAGACATGAACGCAGATGTTTTCGAAGAGTATTTTACACAGATGTTGGATCTTATTCCTCCGGGGTCTGTAATTGTCATGGATAATGCCAGTTACCATTCACGGCAGACCGAGCGGACGCCTACGACTGCTTGGAGGAAAGCCGATATAATTCAATGGTTATCCGGAAAAAACATTTCTTTTGAAACAAATATGGTGAAAAAGGAACTTTTGACACTTGTCAATCTTAATAAAGATCAGAAAAAATATGTTATCGATGAAATGGCAACAAATCGCCAAATAACGGTACTACGGTTACCACCTTATCACTGTGAACTTAACCCAATCGAATTAGTCTGGGCGCAGGTAAAAGGAGATGTAGCGCGAAATAATACGACGTTTAAATTAAGTGACGTGAAAATTTTGTTAAAAAATTCCTTGGAACGAGTAACTGCAGATAACTGGCAAAGATGTATACATCATGTACAAAAAGAAGAGGAGAAAATGTGGGAACTCGATAATTTAATTGACGTTACTGTGGAACCTATCGTTATCAATCTAGGAGACGAAGATAATTCATCAGAATATTCAGAGGATGAATTTTAATATACCTACTTTTTTATTTTCTTTATTGTACATTTATACAACACTACATTTACTCACCATAATTTGAATTTTCAAAATACATATATTTTTGTGTGGAATAAAAGTCTATTCATTAAATTTAAATAAATATTTTGATAATAATATTGAATAATTTTATTTGAATTACTAAAAACCCTCTTTACCCGGTTATGATGCTTAAAGTAGCCTCATGTTTTGAAATGCTGTTTTTATATTGCTTACTTATAAGAGAAATGGACCGAGAAATTGAAGCGGCATAGACAAAGACGGATTGTCGGGGATTAAATTTTAGCTACCTGCTACAATTTAGTAGTATCTATAGGGATAATACATAATATAAAAATATTGAATATAAGCATTAAGCACCAGTACTACATTTATTTACGATTTGTATACATAAGCTTCTATTACTCTCTTTCATTTCTAAACAGACTATAGCAAACTAAAATTATTTTTTGATGATGTATTGGTTCTTGAAGTTTGATAAAAAAGTGAACCACCTTGTATAAACAGTAGGCATTAAGTAACAGTGACAGTTAAGATGTAAATTTTGTAGGTTATATCTCATCTACACTCTAATTTAGTTTCAGGACTCGTATTTCAGAACAAAGGGCAATATTATTAGCATAGCAAAATCAAAGCTCTATTTGTATTGAGCTGCAACGTCCTTTGCAAATATTAATAAGTGTAATTAGGTATACTTATCAATTTTTTATAAATATATTTTTAATATTAGCTCTCATTATTTTTACTTTATTTTAAAGGTAATTTAAAGCTAATTTATATAAGCAAATTACCACTTGATTTGATTGGATTTCTTGAAAAAAAAATTAAATTTATTTGAATGGTTAATAGCTCTAAAATAAAGTAAAAAGATATTTAACAATGTTACTGAATGATTCAGCTATCATAAAATCGTGGAAATTCTATTCATTACTGAACTGGTAATAACAAAAGATTGCGAAATTCCAGTTCTCTAACTATATAGATAGATGCATACAACAATTTTTTTAAAACAGGATATCCTTGTTGTACATTGTCCTAAGCAACAAATAAAGATAAATCAGAAATAAAAATATTTAAGGGCATGGTGAGACAAATTGAGAGATTTGAGAGATACGATAGGGAAATGGCAAAGACTGCATCACAATGTCTTGATTTGTTTACAAAATACAGGACGTTATTAGTTTTTGATCGTTTGTTGTGATATAATAATGTGAAATAATTTTTTTCATTATCGAAATACATATATGATTTTTGTGAAGCGTTTTCTGTGCAGTTCTTTGCGCAGAATCCAGTGTAATTCATTTGTTTCTCAACACAGTTAAGTATGCTATGGATTTACCTGACATCGAAGAAAAAATGCATAGCTCACTAATAACTTACTGATGTACAATTCTCAAACAAACTTTTGAGTTTTATAATGTAAACAACTGAATCCTACAAAAAGCCAAAAAAGTTATTCAACAACAAAAAGTAATCAAAACGTATAACGATAAATGAATCAAGGTATTGAGAAGTGGTATTTACCATTTACCTTTTCTCGAAAATGGAGACCCTAACATCTTCCCTAAATTTAAAATGTAGGTATAAATTATTTATTTAACTAAGTTGTAAAATTTTCGTAAATAACAACTAAACAAAGCATCTATGAAAACGAAGTGATGTTGGTAGTACAATTCTTTTCATGATTTGATTTAGTTAAAAGCTCAGCATATTATTATAACTTAAAATGATTTGGCATCTGAAAAAAATTACACAGCAGTATGCACTCATTGAAAAAACACCAGGTAGTTATAAATAGTTGAAGTACGAAATGAAGGAGACTTGACTTACCAATTTTATGGTTTTCCTAGCTGTCTTAGAAAAACGAAAAAATAGTGTAGCTGATGGGTAAAACGTATTTCTGCTGTAGCAAGGTTGTACAATTACAAATTCTTCGCTTCAGCGATTTTGTTAGGTGTTACATAAATTAAAATTAATTTATAATCTGTATCAACGGTTAAAGTCTTGGAACACTACAGTTAGTTGCTTTTTCTGCAATATGTTTGCCATTTCTGTGGAATAATTAGTATCAACTTACCTATTACTTATACTTTAATATACATTTTTATAAACATATTAAGTACACCACTTCTTAGACAATGATATTGTGGGAAACAACGATTTAGCTGTTTAGATGACTACTAAGATCTGAGTATGGCTGAGACATGACAGATAAAATACTTCAAACTTTAACTGTCCATGCGAAGCAATACATACTGGTACAAAACTTGTCTATATCTAGTAATTCAGCTGACGAATGATCTTAGCGACGTATTAGATGTTGCAGGTATAATTCAATGCTAGACGGAGCTGTAGCCCGCAGAGTAGTCGTTTGCCCTGAATATAATTAGATAAAAAGTTTGTTTCGTTTAGTGCGATACTAATCACCCTCTTGCTTTCTAGTAGGTATAGCTTTGGCCAGCAGGCACTCGCAATTGAGGTGTGACTTATTTTGTAGATTATATTCCATGTTCAATATTACAGCAGATTATGTAGTATACTGAACTTAACGAAAGAAGATTTCCGTATACAGTACAATTAGAAACCTCAGAATTTCGTCGCCACCGAGTTTTTTGGATTTTTTTTAAGAACATTCAAAATTTCTATACCAACCAATTGTTTTAAACTATGTATTGACGATTAAATTGCATTTAAAATTGCTACTTTAACAAAAAGCATACATAGATCTCTTTAGGAAAACGATTAGTTTTAAAATTATTTCTGATTTATTCAAACAAGAACAAAAAGTAATAATCATAACGCTAAAGGGCTCGTTCTTGGGACATAAATTGAACGAGTACAATGGCAGAGTATTCAAAAGTTGACGAATAGTTATGAAGTCAAAACGTTAGCGAAAAAACTGGTGGTTTTTTACGTACACAATTTGCAAAAAATATTTTTAATTTTAATATTCTGGTACTTATCGGATTATTCGTTATAAATGTCATTAATTTTTTTATTTTTAAAAAGATGGAGAAAAATTTTGAGGAAGTTGTAGCTATCAATTATATATTTCTTTATGAGATGTTCAATTTTGTATAAGTTGTAAAGGTATGATATAAACTTAAGATTTTTTAAACAGAATATCATCATTTTTCAGGATTATAATGATATAAATATTGATGAACCAAACTTTAATAGTAAAGAATACATGGCTATTAGAACATAAAGTTAGTGTAATGTGCCAGACGGAGACTTATAGTACGATCATATTCGATGCAAAGTAATAAATCATTGCCTGTCAAGGGAACCAATGAAGTACGCCTTTAAGGGTTTTACAAATTGAATAATTTCTTTATACATTGTGAAGGGACGAGGGGATTAGTTCAGGTCTGGCACCCTTGTTGCTACAAAAATTCCTTTATTCTCATAAACTATTTATTTTAAATGTAATTTATTATAAATCCAATTTGTTTCCTAAATTCCACATATGTACTACATTTTACCTCTGTACGCGCCACTGTTGTTTACTTGTTTTTTGGAAGCGCTCTCTAATTGACGGCAAAGCTCGCCAGGTTAGTATTTGACGTATAACCGACCAGTTCGTACACTCGATGCACCTGGGCGACTACAGCTACTACCAGAACACAGTGCGTATGCAGCGGTATTTCAGATTTTACATTGAATTTCATTTTAAATTTGAAATGATTTATCTTACGCCTTCTAAAAATGATGACACGATTTTTCTTTGATAAAAGGCCGACAATTTTTTGCTCTACTTTGCATCGTATACGATCCTACTATAGAAAGATCGGCCGGTACTTCATCGAAACGAATATTACCAGAATCCTAAAAAGTTGTTTGTTCAAGTATCTATAATATCATATTCATGATATTTCATTTAAAAAATCTAAGTATTGTTTGCCACGCGTAAGTCTGCAAAGTTCAGCGTTATATAAAACTTCTAATCGATAGTTAAAACTTTTGTATTTAGCATTTTTCTCTAAAATTAAAAATTAAAAAATTAATGTAACATAACATTTATAACCAATTATCCCCGAAAAAGTTTCTATTTCAAAAGTAGACAAATTTTATTAATGTTCATAATTTGAAATAAAATTATAGGTATCTGATTTTTAACGCTTTATCTAAATTATACGATGCAGATTTATACGATTCGAAAGATTTTTGGTACATAGTGGCCATCTAGATGTACACTGCGATATTGTATGCTAGCGATTCTTTGGAAAATCAAATCAATTAAAATCAAATCAATTAAAAAAAAAATAAATTCGTTTAGCTTCTGTTGCAGTTTAAAAGTCTAGGAACCAGGATATCTGACTAAAAATTTTAGACCCATAATCAGATTCTATTATTTGTCAATTAACGTCAGTAGCCCCAGTAATTGGCTGAACTAAAATGGTTCAAGTTTTTAACTAAAACTTAACTACTACAATTTTTTCTTGAACCGCATTTAGAAAAGTAGAAATGATATATGAAGTATTAATTTCCGCTGGACACGAATGACTCCTCCGAAACATTTATTATACCTAACACAGAACGATGTCCGAGAAATAAATCTAGTAAAGCCAACATATAAACCCCACACTCCTCATGCACCTAGCGTCTCTCTAAGGAAAATCCAAAATCACGTATGAGAAACCACATCTGGCACGAATATCCCACGGTATGAGACATAAATTTTATTTGAGCTTTATTCTACACCTCGGGTTTAAATTATAAAAAGGGTGAAATGCAGAATAAAAGGATTGCAGAAGTAGACACAACAGATTTTTCATATCAGCCTTCCCGCATATCAAAAAAATCAGTTCTCAACTAAGATGAAAAAATTATCGGTTGAGATTTCGGCAGTGTAAAAATACAGGGTGTCCCGAAAGGTCATGTCAAAAATGAAGGGGATCGTCAAAGTAGTTCATAAAAATTCCTATTGGGCTTCGTTGTGGAGTTATTCGCCTTCAAAGAACGAAGTTTGAAAATCAAATTCCAATTATAACTTCTAAGCCGTTACCATGACAACAATGAAATTTGGACAATTAAAATAACTCATGGTAATGTTCATTTCCAAGTTTAAAACTGATATTCAATATGCCTGGATTATACAGGAGCAGACAAAATTATCCATATAAATTTATATATCTTTGACAGCGTTGCCAAATTTGACATTTTTCTTTCATAGTTCGATTGTTCTCTCACTTTGCTTAAAAAAATATATACCGTGTATCAGTCGATATCTTGTACCGTTTTTGAGAAAATCGAATTTTATTAACAACATACATGTATTGTATCAAATATATAAAAGTCTTTCTATTTAAATTTCATGAATCTGCCAGTTACCTAAAAAATATCTACATTTTAGAATACTCTATATTTAATTTATATAAATCTATTTAATTATAAGTTTCGTATAGCGCTGGGAAAATTTGCAATTTGGCAGCACGGTGTATATTCCAAGACGATTTATATCAGTGATGTCACTTAAAATACCCATCATTAAATAATTTGTGATCGCAATTTTTTATCCATTATTCTGGTTGTGTTATAAATTATAATGGGAAACTACCTATTTACTAGTGATTTAAAATTTCTATCTAGAAAGTAAATAATAATTAAAATGTTTATATTGAATTATATCAAACGGAATACCCAGAAAATTTCTTGGTTATTTTGATGTACCCTATGCCATATTTCAAAGATAAAACGTGAACTTAGCACATAAAAAAAATCTCATCATAAATTCATTAGCAAGTTGTGAAAATTCATGCAGCAGATGTGTGAAGTGAAGCAATTTTCATGAATGGGAAAAACTTTCAATGAATGAAAAAAAAGTAATGTACCTACTCAGAAGTTCCATACAGTGTTTTTTAGAACAATACATTATTAACTTTTAGGCTTTGTAGACCAACTTCAGCTCTTTTTGTTTTCAATCTGGCAAAAGCAAATGTTGCATTTTGCAATATTTACTATAATTTTTTTTATATTTGGAGTTTTTCAAATCTATGAAACATTACCGCAACAACTTTTGGCACTTTCAAAAATATTCTTGTTTCTTCTTGGTGTAAAATTGAATTTAATGTTGAGAGAACTACTTTTTAGTTACCCAAAGATGAATGAGTGCAAAAAACAAAAGCGTACCGAAAAGCTATAATATTATTTATTATTATTTTATTCTGATGAATCTATCAACATCAAATAAAGAATAAAAAAGTAAAAACCGTTTCAAATAATATTTAATTATACAATTTGTGTTAAAATATTAAAGGACCCCGCGCACAAACCTCATGGAAAATGGCTTTCGGTCAAAATGGCTGAAATTGAAATATGATATAGCTATCACCTTCCTGAGCAAAAGTTGTCATGGGCCCAAAGCGATCCTATGTGTAGGTTTAAATATATAGAGCTTTGAAGCTAACGATTTCATAGCACGGTGCTGAATATAAGTGCAGGATAGGTGTATGTATATCTCCCTTTCTCCGTATGTACAGGGTGAGTCAGTTTTCCGTAGACAAACTTTAACAGGAGATAGAACACATGTTTTTAAAAAGAAAAGTTCCTATAAACATATGTCGTAGAAGGCTTCGTTTCCGAGATACGGGGTGTTGAATATAATTTTTTTTTCTCGAAT
>NW_019416807.1:324615-369148 GCF_000390285.2 Anoplophora glabripennis
GGATGGTGGCGTAGATCTGCCAGGTATATGGAAGAGAGTCATCCGTGAAAGCAACCCACTGGAACGTCAACAACGCGTACGAGGTCACCCACCGGAACATCATGGACCAGTGACCACATCAAATATAAATAGTGACAAGACTAGTAGATCTCCAGTATCAGAGTAATTTCTGAAGAAGAGAGCGATATGTCTCTCGAAACGTCAAGTGTTGTAAACCGACGACGTGGCAACCAGCCCGGAAATCATTCAACCTATAATACTACAAAACGTATATTCTAATTTTTCTATAATATGACGCGAAATAGGTGAAAAATTCCTACAAACATGCTCAAAAACGACTGAGTGCGCGTACGCGGTCGAGTAGTGGGGGAAGATCGGGAGATGAGGGGTACTTTTAGACCATGCAAATGTCTGTGTTGAGTCGGAAGAGGACTATTTTGAATAAAATAAATAGATGTTCTTTTTTTTTAAATCGGATCAATATACTCGATATACAAGACATGGAAATGGTGGATATGGAGACAATTGATACGATATGTCTCTTAAAAATCATATTTTTATATTGTTTTTATTTCTTTTAATGTATTTTTATCACTCCGTATATACAGGGGTGTTCGAAAGGTCATGTCAAAAATGAAGAGGTTTGCAGGGAAGATTAAAATAGATCTAGTACTTCGTATAAAATTTATTCCTATTGGGCTTCGTTGTGGAGTTATTCGCCTTCAAAGAACGAAGTTTGAAAATCAAATTCCAATTATAACTTCTAAGCCGTTACCATGACAACAATGAAATTTGGACAATTAAAATAACTCATGGTAATGTTCATTTCCAAGTTTAAACTGATATTCAATATGCCTGGATTATACAGGAGCAGACAAAATTATCCATATAAATTTATATATCTTTGACAGCGTTGCCAAATTTGACATTTTTCTTTCATAGTTCGATTGTTCTCTCACTTTGCTTAAAAAAATATATACCGTGTATCAGTCGATATCTTGTACCGTTTTTGAGAAAATCGAATTTTATTAACAACATACATGTATTGTATCAAATATGCGATATTAACATTTTTGTAAAAATCTTGGTTTTTTTGAAAAGTGAGACGACTGTCAACAAATATGTATAATTAGCAGTTAGATATTTGTCATAAATCATTTTGACACCATTTGTTGATTCAATATAGAATTTTAGCTATAAAGAATTTGCATGCAGATATTCATCTAATGTACGAACTTGCAGAATATAATGCTTCTGAAGCTGTTCGGATTTACGCCCACTGCTTTCCAAATAGAATTTGCATATTTGAAGTGAAGAAAACTCCCATGCTATTATTCAGACAAAACGCCAACAAAAATTTATCAATAATGTAGGATGGAAATAATTGGAAACTCTTTAGTGGGGCCACATGTCATTGATGACACTTTAAATAGGGACAAGTATCTACATTGGCTGCAAGAACACCTTAACCCGTTATTGGAATACGTCCCTTTAAATATTCGAAATAACTTGTGGCTTATACCCGATGGTGCACCATCCCATTTTAGCGGGGTAGTAAGTGCTTATTTAAATACCACATTTCCCGATCGATGGATCGGTCAAGGTAGTCCTTTTCCGTGGCCGCGTCGGTCTCCCGATCTTAATCTTCTCGATTTTTTTTCTTAAAGTCTTGTTTATCAAGCTCCTGTAAATAGTAGGGAACAATTTTATCAAAATCGGATAATTACATACATCAAAATCATTAGAAATGATCACCACATTATCTCGAGTACAGTAGAGGTGTTTGAGCAATTTCAGAAAATGTATTGATGTCCAAGGTGTACATATTTAACATCTTACTTAACAGTTCTCCTTTTTCTTTTAATCTATAGAAACCGAGATTTTTACACAAATGTTAGTATCACATTTTTGATACAATAAATTATGTTGTTAATAAAATTCGAAAGTCACAAAAACGGTACAAGATATCGACTGATATATGGTATAACTTTTTCTTAGCAAAGTGAGAGGAATCGAACTATTAAAGAAAAATATCAAATTTGACAACTCTGGCAAAGATGTATAAATTTAAATAGATAATTTCGTCTGCTCTTGTATAATCCAGACAAATTGAATATCAGTTTAAACTTGGAAATAAATATTAGCATGAGTTACTTTAATTGCCCAAATTTAATTGTTGTCATGGCAATGACTTAGAAGTTATAATTGGAATTTTATTTTTAAATTTCTTTCTTTGAAGGCAAATAACTCCAAAACGAAGCAAAATAGGACTTTTTTTTGTTTGAAGTACTACAACTATTTTGACCTCCCCTGTAAACCCCTTCATTTTTGACATTACCTTTCCGGACACCCCGTATATAAAAGTCTTTCTATTTAAATTTCATGAATCTGCCAAAGTTACCTAAAAAATATCTACATTTTAGAATACTCTATATTTAATTTATATAAATCTATTTAATTATAAGTTTCGTATAGCACTGGGAAAATTTGCAATTTGGCAGCACGGTGTATATTCCAAGACGATTTATGTTAGTGATGTCACTTAAATACCCATCATTAAATAATTTGTGATCGCAATTTTTTATCCATTATTCTGGTTGTGTTATAAATTATAATGGGAAACTACCTATTTACTAGTGATTTAAAATTTCTATCTAGAAAGTAAATAATAATTAAAATGTTTATATTGAATTATATCAAACGGAATACCCAGAAAATTTCTTGGTTATTTTGATGTACCCTATGCCATATTTCAGAGATAAAACGTGAACTTAGCACATAAAAAAAATCTCATCATAAATTCATTAGCAAGTTATGAAAATTCATGCAGCAGATGTGTGAATGAAAAACAATTTTCATGAATCGGAAAAACCCAAGGAAAAACCTTCAATGAATGAAAAAAAGCAATGTACCTACTTAGGAGTTCCATACAGTATTTTTCAGAACAATGCATTGTTTACTTATAGGCTTTGTAGACCAACTTCAGCTCTTTTTGTTTTCAATCTGGCAAAAGCAAATGTTGCATTTTGCAATATTTACTATAATTTTTTTTATTTCTGGAGTTTTTCAAATCTATGAAACATTACCGCAACAACTTTTAGCACTTTCAAAAATATTCTTGTTTCTTCTTACTTTTTAGTTACCCAAAGATGAATGAGTGCAAAAAACAAAAGCGTACCGAAAAGCTATAATATTATTTATTATTATTTTATTCTGATGAATCTATCAACATCAAATAAAGAATAAAAAAGTAAAAACCGTTTCAAATAATATTTAATTATACAATTTGTGTTAAAATATTAAAGGACCCCGCACAAACCTCATGGAAAATGGCTTTCGGTCAAAATGGCTGAAATTGAAATATGATATAGCTATCACCTTCCTGAGCAAAAGTTGTCATGGGCCCAAAGCGATCCTATGTGTAGGTTTAAATATATAGAGCTTTGAAGCTAACGATTTCATAGCACGGTGCTGAATATAAGTGCAGGATAGGTGTATGTATATCTCCCTTTCTCCGTATATACAGGGTGAGTCAGTTTTTTGTAGACAAACTTTAACAGGAGATAGAACACATGTTTTTAAAAAGAAAAGTTCCTATAAACATATGTCGTAGAAGGCTTCGTTTCCGAGATACGGGGTGTTGAATATAATTTTTTTTTCTCGAATATTCATTATAACTTATAAACGAATGCTTAGATTTTTTTCATGTTTGGGAGATAATGCCTATTAATTAAGGGGCATAAAACAAGCGATAAAAATGTTCAAAAACTTGCACAGTGGCGGAGTGGAGGGGGTGCTCAACCCCTTTCTTAAACAGAACTTCTACGCCAATGACTATTTTTTAAAAAAACTGTTATTTTCATTATCTACATACAGTTTAACAAAAATAATGTCCCTTCTTCTGTTTCGAAATTCCTGTGCGTTTCCGAGTTATTTTGATTTTTAGTGTTTGATGTGGTACTAAATTAATTTATTTATTATCAATTATCGGCTAAATATTTAATTCTTTCGACGAAACCTACCGAAATATGGTTTGTTAAGGATTCTAAAAAGCCGAAATCTCTTATTCTTTATCTCTTTCCAATGTAGTCAAAATAAATGTTTGTTATATCAAGCCATACTCAAATACAAGACTTTTATAAGTTGAAATCTGTTTAGTACACTAATTTTAATAATCCTTATTTATTATGTGCTGCGTAAATACTAATGTACTGCAACTAAATTACAAAAAAAAACAACATTGAATGAACATTGATGTTAATGTTTATGGAGAAATTTTTTGAATTTATAACAATATTTAATTAACAACTTAAAACTTTTTGGCAACGGCACAATAATGTATTTGTATGTATGTAATGTAACATATAATGTATATTCAGCACCGTGCTATGAAATCGTTAGCTTCAAAGGTCTATATATCTTTAAACCTACACATAGGATCGCTTTGGGCCCATGACAACTTTTGCTCAGGAAGGTGAGAGCTATATCATATTTCAATTTCAGCCATTTTGACCGAAAGCCATGTTCCATAAGGTTTGTGCGGGGTCCTTTGCGTTAGCAAATAACATAAAAACGCAATATTCAACATTCGTAGGCTAAAAAAATGTCCCAGTAATATTAAATTCACGTTAATAACAAAATTAATTTTCAAAGTTTGGAGAGACCTCGGACTAAAACACTGTGCCACTAATAATGAAGACCCCGATGCTGATAATCAACATTATTCTGATTAATAACTCATCACCTTCAACAAAGGATATCTTGTTTGATTGATTTTTAGAATAAAGTTAATTGTGAATGAATGTCTACAACAAAAGTAAAAAAGTTGATCAAAGTAATCAATATCATCATCAGGATCTTCATAATTACTGGCACAGTTTTTCTGCGTACGCCTATGATTCAATGATTTTGTGTTTTAAGTCAGAAATTTCTTTCATTTATATTTTTCACCATCGCAAAATTATCTTGGTTTGTGACATATTATAACTCTTTGGATATAAATATAAATGCCCAACTTCTTTTAGGCGACGAAATAAGTTTAATGCAGATGTCCATGGATAGTATCAATTCTGAAAAGTTTCTAAATAATGTAGCTAACAATCAAATGAACATCAGAACAAGAGATTTTATTAATTTTTCTATTACTTTTTTATGTAATAATTTCATACACTGCACAGTTAGTTATTGCTATTTCCTTCTAATTTTAACTTTTGTTTGTACATACTTGATATACATTTTGAAAATTAATTAAAGTTTGTCTTGTTTTTTAACATCGGATTTGAACTAAATTTTGCCATTAATTTTTTCTAAAAAAGGTGAAGTAAATTAGGAAAACATTTAACTAAAACTTTATTAAACTTAAAGAAAATGCATACAGGGTTTTCAAAAAGTTTGGAACCCCCCCTCTATCTCAGAAAATACTGCTGAAACAAAAAAATGATTAGGGCAAAAGTTGCAGGGTTTTGAGTGAGCAATCCAACGGTGACCTTGACCATGACGTTAACCATGACCTTGAAGGTCATTTAGAGGTGAAGTTGAAAATTTTAAATGGAACCGTATACTTTTGACCCCGGAAATGGTAAGAGCGGAAAATTTTACGTTCGAATATGACCTTGATCATGACCTTCAAGGTCATTTAGAGGTCAACATGAAAATTTTAAATGGAACCGTTTATTTTTGACCCCGGAAATGGAAAAATGAAAAAATTTTTACGTTCGGATATGATATTGACAATGACCGTCAAGGTCGTTTACAGGTCAAGTCGATTTTTAATAAATGACCCGATATTCTTGACTGCGGAAATTGAGTGAGCGCAAAATTCAAAAATGACCTATGCCATGTCTGACCATGACCTAAAGGTAACTGTAACGTCAAACGTAAACCGAGAACTTAAGTTTAATAATGCTCTTACGAAAAATCTCATGAAATTTTGACAGTATAAGTGACGGATCTANTAAATTAGGAAAACATTTAACTAAAACTTTATTAAACTTAAAGAAAATGCATACAGGGTTTTCAAAAAGTTTGGAACCCCCCCTCTATCTCAGAAAATACTGCTCAAACAAAAAAATGATTAGGACAAAAGTTGCAGGGTTTTGAGTGAGTAATCCAACGGTGACCTTGATCATGACGTTTAACCATGACCTTGAAGGTCATTTAGAGGTCAAGTTGAAAATTTTAAATGGAACCGTATACTTTTGACCCCGGAAATGGTGAGCGGAAAATTTTACGTTCGAATATGACCCTGATCATGACCTTCAAGGTCATTTAGAGGTCAACACGAAAATTTTAAATGGAACCGTATATTTTTGACCCCGGAAATGGAAAAATGAAAAAATTTTTACGTTCGGATATGATATTGACAATGACCGTCAAGGTCGTTTACAGGTCAAGTCGATTTTTAATAAATGACCCGATATTCTTGACTGCGGAAATTGAGTGAGCGTAAAATTAAAAAATGACCTATACCATGTCTTTGACCATGACCTAAAGGTAACTGTAACGTCAAACGTAAACCAAGAACTTAAGTTTAATAATGCTCTTACGAAAAATCTCATGAAATTTTGACAGTATAAGTGACGGATCTACCTTTCTGAAGCATGTAATTGCCAATAATAGATGGCCTCGCTAGAAATACCTATTTCTGAAAAGTCATGTCTACTTTGTATTTTAAATACTGTACCTCATATTTTATGCACATAAAGAAAAATATTTTTAAACTGATTGTGAAATGTGTTGAACAGTAATAAATAAATCAACAGCAAGTTCAAATTAAAAAAAGAAATCTGTTAGAATAGCCAGAATTAAGCCGCGACGGAAAAACCGGGCCCGTTAATAATAATTGTCTTCGTGTTTAAGGCGGGATTGGCCGCCAAAACTAATAAGGTGCATTCAAGTTCACTTGTGGGCTTGGATCTGATAACACAATAAAAATTATTACATTAATCACCAACGGTAAAAATAACTGTAACTATTAACTAACCGACCATCGATCATAACAATCATAACTAACAAACATGCGACCTTAAAAAACAAATGCACAGTACCATATCAAACTATCCGAATTAGTTATCTTCACTGCAACGATAATTGCGAAAATCACGAACCGGTAGCCATAAATAGAATAACATTTGTGTTTATTTGTTTATAGAGGTGTACATAATTTATTATTACGAACTGTTACCATTTATAACGGCAGTCCATAGCGATTTGTAAAGGTCAAAGCACTGTGATGTTATGGAACAGTTTTTATAGGCGGATATAAAATGAGAGTTCTCAAGAGGCTTGCATTCTTACTTTTTTATATAAATAGCACTCTATTTAAGGGTAATTACACTTGCATTATGTATACATATATATGCATAATTTTCTGAATAATAATAGTAATTATTGCACTTAGAAAAACGTTTTAATTTAAATAAACTGTATAATAATTTATGCATAAATATTAAGTCTACATGAATTTTGTTGATTACATGATATAAATAATTTTATAAAACTATAGATTTAATAAACTAGCAGAATTTGATTTTGTGATATTTAGACAATGATAGAAGAATGATCTGAATGATTCTAGATATGCACAAAAAAATAATAAAAACTTAAGTCACTATCTTGCATCAATGGTATTTATTTGCACATAATAGTATATGAGCATTCTGGGTGCATTAAATTCTACCGAAAACCTTATTGCCACTAAATATATTCGATAACTATAAGTTATTTAAAGAGTTTGTAATTATAAAATAGATAATTTAAGTATTTAGCACTTTTATAAGCGTCACATGATACCGATAGTTGTATAAAACAAGTACGGAATTATTACTTTGTTTATAAATATCGAAGTCACCATTATTAAAATGGGTTAAATGAAAGGGTCAAATACTGGTAAATAAAGATATTCACTGTAATCTCAAATAACAGCGTTGTTGTCAAATTCAATCTTTCTCGATTCGTATGCATTTTTTTTCACGACATCGCACAGGAAAAACTAATATTCCACTCAGAAAGTCACGAAATTATCTGCCGTATTAAAATAGTTATTTACACCATAAATGAGGTAAGTATTATTTACCAGTTGAGGACGATTTTACGCCCGAGCGGAGCGAGGGCAGGTAATAGAGTCCGAGACTGGTAAATTATATTTAACTGCTGCGTGGTGTATAACATTTTATCTGCTCCCACAGTTATTTATGGTTCATGAAATAAAGATTAGGTTTTATTTTTTGACATTTCTTAATCAATTCATTTTGACATTATTCGAAATCTTGCAAAGTCGTCTTGGTAAAAATATTCATTCTTCGCAAAGTTATTAACGACAAACCTTACAAACAAATTACACTATTTGTTTATACGCCATTTTGAGGAGGTTAGCCTATGAAATTACAATTTCCAATTGCATATCTTGAAAATATAGGTCAAGATGAAACAAATGAGCCCTCATAAGGCTCTTTATTATAACGCTAACAACCACGTTTTTGCAATTGAAAAAATGCTATTTCTAATAAACAAATGCAAAAACTCGTAAACAAATAAATATTTTTTTACCAAATTTTCAGGGTTTCTTAAGCGTAACTAAATACAACTTTTACCACAGTTTAGAGACGATTTCTGCTCTTTTCTTCTATTTATCGCAAATTCAAATTTCGCTGGTTTTTTGCAATTATTTAAACAAATTGTTAATGGATTTTAATTTAGCAGGCCTCAAATGAAGCGTTTTTTGAAAATTTATAAGTATAAACAAAAGCAAAAACTCCTGTTGGAGAGCGCTTTTTGGGAAATATTATTTCTTTTTGCCTAAACTAATGATTAAACCAAGTTTCAATTTTTTTCTCATATACTGGGCTAATAAGGCAATTCTGAATTATTTATTGAGTGCCACTTGTGTTTAAAGTTTAATTCACCCAACAACAACAATTTCACACTTAAAAATATATACTTATGACAATCTTATATAATGCCATTCTAAATCTTTATTTTGTCCAGAGATCACGCATATTTATACACCTAGCTAGATAATTTTAAACTATACCTCTGAATATTTGCCAATTCTATTAAACAGGTACACGTTACACCGCATTTCAAATCAAACTCGACACATACTTCATAATTAATTCGCTTTGAAGCAGCAAACCCCTAACCGAAAGGAATGCTTGTGATAATCAATATCTAAGTGGAACATATTAGCCACCTTTGATCCAAATTGTTAATTATACTTCTTCGTTGAACGATAATTCAACTGCCTAATAGCCACGTATTTGTAAAATAAATGTTAACCCCTTAATGAGATTGGCACATGTTTTAGTGGGAACTTTGTACGCTGCTCAACCATATAAAAATAGAAAGATTGACTATTTGAGATCCAGGTCAATTAAAAAGTCGTTTGTGAAAGCAGCAATTTTTAAAAGTAATTATATCTCCCACGTCAATTTAAAAAAATAAATATATTAAAGAAAAAACAATTAAATGCAATATATTTCTAAAACATATTAACAAAACGTTACATTACACCACTCAACAGAAGAACCAAGTACAGAATAGATATTATAGACTTAAAATTATAGTAATATTATTAAAAAAAAAAAAACAATTACATAAGAGTATTAGGGCAGAGTGACCAACATTTTGTGCATAAATATTAATTGGAACTCTAAACGACGATTTTCAACGCTATTCATATTCATCATTTATGAAAATATTGAATAGAAGCGGATCCAAATTGGAGCCCTGTGGAACCCCAGATGTAATCTGTATTCCGATAGATTGGAAACCATAGCTTCCTGTCAAATCTGATAAAATGAAACGATATCAATAACCTTACAATTTTGACATTTACTGGAAATTTGTGATCTAGACCATCGAAAGGTTTAATATAATAATTCTGCTTGGAGATATGCTTTTAGTAATTCTGCCAACAACTGAATGATAAAAAATAAAAATTGAAATACGACCTTTTAACTAATGATATTGTGCGAAACAACTACTCTGCGAACTACAACCCCGGTCATCACTGAACTACATGCGCAGTATCTAGTAATAGCTAATTCGTCACAGTGAAAACGACGTTACTTATGACCAAATATGTATATAAAAGTTGTGAACTATGGTAATTCTGCAATTTTATGATCCTAGAAGTTTCCCAGATTTTTGAAAAAATGATAATTTTAATATAAAATCGAGAACTATATTTCAGGAATTCCCAGATATATTAGAATAATCTTTAATAAAGATAGCTGGTGTTTTATTTAAACGAGTAGTAAATTTCGCTTTAATTTTCTTTTTGACTTGCATATACTCTACATCTTGATTTAAAGAAATGACACGTGATATTTGGAATAGTTGCAGAATCATAATTAGATTAGTATACTATTCTTTGACTTGTTCCTAATACAAAGCGTGTTAACAACATAATCATTTAAAATAACATTTACACTTCTAAAATCAGCCTTAATTATTATTATTATTATACGATTTTTTTTTAGTAGGTATTTCATGGGATTATTGCAGCAGGAGTCTTATTATTACGTTTAATAATTAGGTACTGTTAATTTGATTTTTCATAAATAGCAAGTTTCGCAAAACTTTTAATCACAACTCGAGAAACAAATTTCATAATTTTTTAATATTATGCAGATGTCATGCGTAAAATCACTTTCGAAACAATCTCAAATATAGCAATAGAAGATTTGGTAATTTTGAAATTAAAATAACGGACTGAAACTTTCGGCGGGACATCATTCAATAAAAAAATGTATTATCTGAAAATACAAAACTTTCATATAAATCATATTCTTAATATTACAGCACAGGCAACAAACGATCATAAAAAATGGAATTTAATGATATCGACAATTCAAGGAAATATTTATTTTATTGTAGCCAATAAAGAAAAATTTTATACTGTTTAAAGTATTATGGTACGATTTATTTGCTTATACTTATAATAATTAAAGCTGAACTTCCTTAATGACTTTCATCGGTATATTGTTATAATTACGTGTTCAAGGAACGTGTGTATAACGAAAATAATGAAAATATACATATAATTCATATTATGTATGAGTTTTGTAAACAATATAGTATTTTACTGTGGAAATGATTTTTCCAGCTAGATGAATGCATAACAATGGTCCATGAATTATAATCACTTGCCGTTTGCCTCAGAAAAAAAATATCCCGCAGAAGTCATTGTTGTTCTTTTCATACCGTCAGAAGGATTTTTATTAGCAATGACTGCCAGTATCTTTGTCACTAACTAGCTGACATTGTTAAACCAATCCAGTGAATCATTACCATTAATTAGTCCACTGTCCTGGAAAAGAAGCAGCTTTAGACTCTTTATTGGTTCATTAGCGCTTTTTGACTTTCGATATTTTGCAGATGACTTAAACTTTAAAATAATTTTCCTTTTAAATAAATACAAAACCATTTTATCGCAGATAACAATATAAATACTAACAATTTACATATTTAATTATATATTTATCTCTGACCCACAAATACATATAAATATATGTATAAAATCTGTTTTAAATAAAACGAACATTATTTAAACGAAAAGTACGGCTTGCTTTGTACGTAGGTACATTATATATTAATCTATTTTCATATTTACGTAATTACAATATAATATGTTTTATTTTTAATACAATGTCCTGTTGTACTTGTGCTTGTTTATTTCATCAAAGTCCATTACATGACGTAAGGTTCGAGTAGGAGGGCAATAAAAATTATATTAATACAATGGTTTACATTATTATTCGTAATTCTACATATTTTTTCATTAAAAGATAAACATAACATGTAATGTAATATCCCAGTTTGATAATTTTGAAGAATGAGGAAATAGCAGCACACATACGCGATTTTCTAGAACCCTATCGTGAATATACGAGGTCTGTTCAGAAAATAACAAAACATTTTTATGCGCTAATAAAGATAACCTCATCTGTAACCACGTTTTTGTATTGTTAATATCTCATTTAGTTTTAGTGATACTGTTATTTGAGTGCAACATGTTTATATTAGTGACAATTCATGAAATGTGCCAGGGTTGCCACAAAAGTTTTTATTTGATATTCCCTGACTTTTCCAGGTTTTCCATGACCAAGCACATTATTTTCCAGGATTGCTATTAGTAGTTATAGGAAAATATTAAAATAATGTAATTAACAATTTGTAAAATAAAATATAAACTCTATTAAAAAAATAACACATAAAATAACAAAAATACATATTAAACAATGTGCTTGAAATTGATTGCCTTTTACCGATCTAATAAACTGCGCAAATTCGGAATTTATATTGGAATCTTCCCAATCTGCATTAAAAACTGTTTTCCTCTTGCTCATGTTTTCAATAGCGCCTGTTTACGTCTACGTCCACAAAGCAAAAAACACTTAAAAACATGGAAAATTATTTTCCATGTTTTTAAGTGATTTTCTTCTATTTTCTTCTTCTATTTAATAGAAGAGAAACAGATCTACGCCGTCTACGTGTCTATGTGAAAATTAGTTAGGTTAGGTTCAGAGAACTCGTTTAGAAGGGGCACAACAGAACAAAAAACAGAAGTAAATGAAATAGCGCGTTCACGTGGCTACCACCACGGAATATATACGATAGTTACCACGTTCAGAACGCACGTAGGGCGTATTCGAATAAACCCAAGCAGAAAAATATCTTCAGAATAAAACGTCCGGTATGCAAGCAAATTTTCTGCAAGTTTTGATGCTATATTCAATATTATTTCATTGATTTTTCCTGGCTTTATTGAATTTCCCTGACCTTAGCCAAAATCCCTGACTTTTACTATAACTCTACAAAATTCCCTGACTATTCCCTGACTTCATTCCCTGACTATTCCCTGACTTTTTGTAATTCCTGATAATACCAGGTTTTCCAGGTATTCCAGGTTAGTGGCAACCCTGTGTGCGATGTTTGGGAACAACGATGCAACGTAAAATTTTTTCCTGAAACGGGGGAAAACTTTCAGAAAAAGTTTCCACTTTTGAAACAAGCTTACGGAGATGATGCGCTGGATCATACTCAATGCTATAGTCTTTCCGATCTCAATTGAAGACTAAAGAGCTTTGATATTAGAAAAACTTGTTCTTTTGGCCATATCCATACAGGTCTAGTCGCCCAGTTGAAAAATGCGCGCGCAGGCAAACGGCAAATAAACACAGTCGGCCTGGGCGACCAGCCATAAATTTCGGTTGTCGATAAATTGACTAGCAGTGCAGTGCAACAATGCGGAATTTGGTGGTTCAGGTAATTTAAATTTATTATAGGCACCTTCATATTACAACTGCGAAAGGGAGAAATAAGGGGGATATTTTGTTAACTAATATTATTACATGGCATTTTGGAGACCTTTTGAAACGGAACAAAACGAAATACCGCCAGACAATATTGAATTAGCAGAACCGGTTGTTGATGAAAGAGATTTAGAATTTAAAAATAAAGATTTACATGTTCAATGTCAGCGTCTCATTTTAAATATTTACGATTGTTTAAAAAAGGAAGAAAATGAAAAACCAGATAATAAAATTATAACTAGAATTCACATATCAACTAAAGTTTCAGTCCCCACAATTTTTCGTGCTATTAAACAAGGTGTTATAGATTATTGCATAAAGAGGAAGCGAAAACAAAAAATTAAAAATATCGATGACATGACGAGAGACGTAATTCTGTGGACAATTTATTATGTATGTAAAGAAAATTGGGGACATAAATCATAATTAAAATATGTTGTTGGCCAAATGTACATACCGTGAGCGGCAAAAGTATGAAATATATTTATTTAAAAATCAGATGTTCGTTATTTGAAAAATCGCTCGGAACCGTCGAATTATATTTTTAGTTGCGCATTTTCTGAATCAATTTTCATGTATACAGGGTGGCTCAAAAAAGTTATCAAATCAAGGCCAACTTTTTTAAATGGAAACCCCAATTTTTTGCATTTTTATTCAATTCTCCATGAATTCTTAACATTTTTTATGAAACATAACCTATACCTATCTTTAAACGTTTTCGAGATAATGGTGTCTGAATATAGAATATGGAAAATTTTCAAAAATTACCCTGATATTTACCCTGCTAGTTTTAAAATAAAACCACGTTTACTTTTCCATCTTAGATTTGTGTGGTTCACAGAAAGTTGCTTCAAATCGGAGAAATCCATAAGAAATAAGTGGTTCGGTGATTTATTTTGATCATTAAGATGCAATGACTTGAATGTAAAAAATATGTGAGGTATAATTTAATTAAAAACGCATAATTTTATTGTATAAAATATGATTTTGTTAAATATCACTATTTAAATTACGAGCCAGGTTATTTTGCAAATTTTTAACACCGTTTCATGTTTTTTTGTAAAGAACAAAAAACCTAAAAAACTCTCCAGAAAAACATGCATTGCAGCAGTCGTCAAGCAACTAAATATTAAATAGGTAACGTCAAAGTCAGTTGAAACTGATGTACCTTGTTCACTACTACTATTTTTTATTATTTAGGACAGTGCAATTACTTGACTAGATGGCGCATCTAACAGAAACGCAGTGGATAGAAATTCTAATTTATTTGGGACACGGTGACAAAGCCAGAACACAACAAGAAGTGTGTGATATATTCAATAAATGAATAAATAAATCTCAGGGTAATATTTGAAAATTTTCCATATTCTTCAGAAAATTCGCAACTAAAAATATAATTCAACGTGTTTTTAAATAAATATATTCCATACTTTTGCCGCTCATGGTATAATAGAAATTTTCTACACATGATATACAAATTTTTATTATTTTTTACTTCCTGCACAAAACTGTTTTAGGGAGCCGCATGGAAACTCATTACATTTTATTGCTAGGCGTTTTTATACATGTTCAACTGACTTCGAAAATACTATACGAATGGTTTTCACAATTTAAAAGTGGTCGTAAGTCAAATTGAAGATGATCCCTGACCAGGAAGGACTTCGACTGATGACTACCACGTTTAGAAAGTCGTAGATCTGGTGCGTATAAATCGCCGATCGACTACCAGAGAAGTTTCAAAAGAGGTTAGCATCCCATTTGGAGCATGTACTGAAAAACTGAACGTGCATCGAGTAGCAGCAAAATTTGGTCCTCGTTTGATGACCGAACAGAAAGAAAATCGTGTGGACATTTGTCGATAACTCCTTGAACAATCCATGACGATGAAACATTCATTCAAAGGACCATAACGGGAGACTAAGCCTGGGTTTACACAATGTATTGGCAAAGAGTCTACACGCCTCAAGAAAGCACTGTTTTTTCGACTTTAATGGAATTGTGCATTTTGAATTCTTCCCTCAAGGTGAAACTACATATGAACCGACTGTACTATCAAGGCGTTTTACAACAAAAGAGACCAGAGTTGTGACGAGACAACTCATGATTCTTGCACCCACACACTCAGTTTTGTCAATTCCTCCTTCCACCACCTTATTCGCCAGACCTGACTCCTTTCGATTTTTTTTCAAAAATCAGTGCTAAAAGGACGCCGTTTTTCAGACTAATGATGACATCAAAGCAAATTCGTGGCAGACTTTATAACCCATTTCAAATGTGTGTGAAACTGGGACCAATAATGTAAAAAATTAATAATAAAGTTTTAAAAAAATAAAGTTCGGTTATTTTCTGAACAGACCTCGTAGATTCAGAGTTTAACTAAAATTTAGAACTGGTGTCTATAAAGAAACTGTAATAAATACATCAGAGTAGTTTATTTGTTTAAACGCTTCTTATCTCGTATTAAATGAAACGCTGATAGTTGCATTGTTTCCTGGTGCATTTACCTTCGTTCTATTTGAATAAAACGAAAAAGAAAACAAGCGAGATAACTTGTTATACTGGGCATTTATGTATGCTATTTACAAAGAGGTAGACGGCCCTTAGTCTACTCATGAAAGCGTATGAGGCATTTGAAAAGATCATCAGTACGTTTATATTGCAAGACACGTACTATGTGAATAGAACGGCTCTTATAAATAGAATAGAAGCTCGTGATATTACCGTGTGGGATAAAATTTATATTTAGGTAATTTTATTTACCACCGAGAAGCATGAATAGAGGAACACTCGGGGAAAAACAGAAGCGGTGGGATCTCTCTTACATTGAAACAAGAAAAAACGTTGCTGAGAATATAAAGACTTATAAATGTATTCTCAACAGCTTTGGAGTCCTTAAAAAAAGAAAATAAAAAACAAGTGCTTCTTCTATTAGTCAGAAATGGCTTTCGGTTCACTGTCTATTTGTTTTGTAAGGGTGTAGAACCTACTTTTCTCTTTCTTTCAAAGAGAAAGAGAAGGAGAGAAACAGTCTACTGTAATATAGAGTATAGACTGAAGTAAAAAGAAAGAATGGTAATTAATAAACTTAACAGGTAATTTTTACAGAAGCTTACAACTTGCATTGAGAACTAATAAAATAGTATTAATATTTATCATTACATACAGGGTGAGTCAGAAAGAATGAGTCAACATTAAGCTGGATATACTAGACCCCAAAATATTATGTTTGTGCTCATCATGCCTTATACGAATGTCGCTGATTTAAGAAATACAGAGTAGTCAAGATTTAAATTTTATTTTGAAATTGAGAAGGTTTTGATCTCTGAAAATTGGTAGTGTTGGGTTTTTTGGTGTGAGAATTACGAACTTGGAGCTTATTCTGACGTTGCTCCTAGAGGGCGCTAGTTTCACCGTATTATTTAGGTAAATCGAAACATATCTTTTTTATCTGTCGAGTTATGCTTAAAAAAGAACGTTCAATTGTACATAAAAAATGTACTCTTGTTTAGGTCGCCTAACTTTATCGGTTTCTGAGTTATTTTCATTTAAAAGTTTCAATGTATTTTGTGGTGATTTTTTTTACATTAATTGCTATTTCTTTTCTAGGCTTGTGTCAATAAATATTAGCGTATTTTGCGTGCATGTGATTTATTATTCGTGCAAAATGATTAGCTAGTGATCAAAAGTGATGCTAGTGATGCCACGACATAATAATTTTTTCATTAGTGAGATGCGTGATATGATTTCTGTTTTTGCTCAGGCTACTTTTAATTGACATGCGGCGGCCCGAAGATATGTACAATTGTACCCAAATACATTGCAACCCAAATTATAAACTACTCAGAAATATATACAATCGCTTAGGCGAATCTGCATCTTTTCGACTAAAATCTATCACAGTGGATGAAGAAGAGGAAATTTTAATTCGTGATTTGGAAAAATCCGGCTCGTCGGTTAAATGCAGCAACGGGGGTAAGCCAATTGTCCATTTGTAGAATTTTGAAAAAAGAAATGCTCCATCCATATCATTATACTTTGGTTCAGCAGTTATTGCCTCAAGATTTACCAGCTCGCCTACAATTTGCAAACAGAAAACCCAAATTTCCTCAATAAAATTTCCTATTTACCGATGATGCTACATTTACTAGACGCAGAGTTTTCGATTGAAAGAATAATCATTTGTGGGATTCCGAAAATCTGCACGCTGTAAAAGAAAGACATTTTCAGCATGAGTTTAAAGTGAATATTTGGTATGGTTTAATTTCTGTTTTTTTTCATAGGATCTTTTGAATTACCACAAAATCTAACTGGATATTATATTTAAAGTTTCTTCAACATAATTTAAACGAGCTTCTAGATGATGTATCACTCGCTTTAAGAGAGCGTATGTGGTTTATGCACGACGGCGCGACACCACATTTTGCCATGCCAGTACGTCAGTATTTAAATGAACTATTTCCTCATCGTTGGATTGGCCGTGGGAGTTAATTTAGTTGGCCACCGAGAAGTCCAGACTTAAACCCTCTGGACTTCTCAGTATGGTCAAACTTGAAATATGTGGTGTATCGTGAAGAAATTAATTCTGCTGAGGAGTTGCGGCAGAAAATACAAGTAGCTGCGAATGCATTTAAAAATAATAGAGACATTTTATTGATATTCAGAGACATTTAAGAGAGTGTATAGTAATATATTGAGGTAGGTGGTACACCCTTCCAGCATTTGATTTAAGGTTTGTTATTATTACTATTATCAATAATAGTTATTACTATTTTCATCTATTGAGAATAAAAAATCACCACAAAATACACTGATTGTGAGACTTTAAAAGCAAATAACTCAGAAACCGATAAAGCTAGGTGACCTAAACAAGTGTACCTAAATTTTTTTATGTAGAATCGAACGTTTTTTTAGATTTTTAACTTTTTTCAAGCATAGCTCTACAGATAAAAATGTTTTGATTTACCTAAATAGTCCGGTGAAACTAGCGCCCTCTACGAGCAACGTGAAAATAAGCTTCAAATTCGGAAAAACCCAACACTACCGATTTTCAGAGTCATGCTATTAAAACTTTCTCAATTATTGAGAAATTTCTGAATAAAATTTAAACCTTGAACACCCTCTATTTCTTAAATCAGCGACATTCGTAAAGGCATGATGAACTCAGACATAATATTTTGGTGTCTAGTATTTCCAGCTTAGTGTTGACTCATTCTTTCTGACTCACCCTGTATATTTTTTGAATAATGTAAGCTTCTGATACTTGATGTTCTGATGTTAATATGTCAATTGATTCTGATACAATTAGCTATGACTTGAGGGGGTATTTTCCATGATTTGCAACATACAATCTAGATCCTGTACCTTGTAAAACAACAATACCAAAATAAATTTTGAATATTTTCGGTCCTTTCTAAGACGATGGAATCGTCTTGTCCTATGACATCAGTGTTGGGTTTGCTCAATTAACGTGTAAACAAAAATTGGAAAAATATCTATCTATTTTGAAAAACTGAATTCAAATAAAGAAAAATTACTGTTTAAAAGATACGTTCCGGAAGACATTCCGGATTATTTTTTATGAGAAAAGTGTTACAACTTCTATTGTTGGCGCATCTTGCATAAGATAAAAAACACCGTTACCTCTGATAAAGTAGCTCCAACATCCTTCAAGAATTGCACAAAAGCGATTTAATTAAAAAAGTAATAATAAAATTTGAGGAAGTTACTATTATCTATGCTTCATATTTGAAATTTAATCACTATCTGTGAAGGACAAATCGAGTAGTTGGTACCGTTAAGTACTATTATTACCAAACAAAGTAAATCCTTAAATATAAAAAATATGAAGTAATCGTTTTGTTAAAAAATAAAAGGAAGGAAAATATATATCAATCATTTATAGAATATATTACCTATTTGAGGGCTGGCAGCAAATGGGATTACCTGAAACAAAAAAAAAAAATTATATTAAGTTCGATATTCTGATACAAATATAGCAGGATTAATTTTATAAAAATATAGAACTGGTTTCAATATAAATGAAATACCTGTACGTGGCTGTCAGAATTAATTGTAACAAAAAAATGAGGACATACATACAGGATGTCCGAAATAATAATTATAATAATAAATGTTTTATCAATGTATGCTATAAATAAAAAAGAGAAAGTTTACAAACGGTATTTCTAAAATCCATCTTATACCTTCAGGGGCGTATCATATTCAAGTCATTATTTTTTTTGCCTAAAATGAACATATCACACAATGGAATGAGTAAGACATATTTAAAACTATTCGATTCGCAAAAAATATTACGAGAATATTTTATGTAAAATTGTTTTGGAATAAAAAATTCCTGTAAACATTTTTTGTGCAACGAATAGTTTTCGAGTAATTTTCGATTTATTCAGCTGTGTAATAAGCTTATTTTAGCATAAAAAAATAATAACTTGATAAACTCGTTTTAGAACATAATGTAAAATACTTTTTCTTTTAAATAAGGTTACAAATCAAACAAATTAATTGAAATTATAAAAAATTTACCGCGCAGATATTTTCAATGACAATTGATTGTGATACAATTAGCTAGGGAGTGCTTTTAATTAATTAAACCACTAACCCCAACTCTGCGTTAAATGTCCAAATATTTCGAATTTTCACCACAACGAACGGCGGTGACATTTTTAACAGTAAGGCTATGTTTCTCATTGTATTACCTATGTCCTGTCCAAATTTGGTTAGTCGGTTTCGAAAATTCAATACCTGTGTGTTTTCAGCCACGAAAATGGAATAATTCCAAATATTTCGAATTTTCACTATCAGAACGGCAGTGACAACATTTTTAACACTAGGGCGATGTTTCGCATTGTATTAGCTATGTCCTGTCCATATTTGGTTAGTGCATCTCTGTCGGTTCCGAAAATTCAACACCCATGTATATTTTCAGTCACGAAAATTGAATAATTCCAAATATTTCGAATTTTCACCACCAAGAACGGCGGTGACAACATTTTTTAACAGTATATCATTGTATTAGCTATGTCCTGTCCAAATTTGGACAGTGCATATCTCTCGGTTGCAAAAATTCTCAGATGTATTTGAAAAAATGTAATACTATTTTAGCTATTTAAGTGTAAATATACATATAAATATGGGAGGAACAATGCCTTCTAACTTTTCCAGATAAAATAATGAAATTTGGTACTATAATAAGGTATGAATACAGGTTGTCCGGTAACTACGGGGGAAAATAAAGGGTTATATGTATAGAGTAGGTCAAACGAGTGCTAGTACTTCATATAAACTTTTTACCCCGCGGTCAAAATTATAAAGAGTGATTCAGACATAATATAAAAACACTTACCGTAATGCGTATAAAATATAAAATGATTTTTATAAGATTCAATATTATTTATCTTTGTGCCGCTCGCTACCCACATCGATAGAATCTATAATCGTCTATAGACTGGGTTACACTGAACGTCGATCTATATTCTATCTCTATCTTTTGCACTTGGTAGGGAATAGGGAAATGCTTTTTTAGTTGGGTGTAAACGGACTTGATTTACGAGTCCTGAGAAACGTCATAGCATAAGCGTAGACGAGGTGTCTAATTCCATGGCTATAATAAATTTATAAATTAAAAAACACAACTGGGACGTTTTAAAATGCTGTAATAATTAAAAAGGATCAAAGTGCCGGTTATAGCAAACCGTAAAAAATAATTATGTTTTATTATATATTTTTTAATATTTTCCAAATCTTGTTGCCTTTTACGCAGACACGCCAATGGATTTTCGTTCCCGGCACGCTTCATCCCCCTTAAAAGCTAGCGATTAGTAACTCTCTATAATTTCGGCCGCGGAGTATAGGTACCATTGTTGAGGAGTTATTGTCACTCAAAGTAAGAAGTTGAAAAATGAATATTGCCCATAATTTCTAAAGGGTTATTTTGATTAACTTGAAATTTGGGGGATCAAAGCAACTCATTCAAATGTATCTTTGTACATTTAAAATTGAATCAAATATTTTTATTATACAAGGACGGCCGAAATTATGTTCTAAAATTTACGCAATTTTGACAGAGCTGTCAAATTTGACATTTCGCAGGCAGATAGCCCTGTTATTTTTCTACAAAAAAGGTATACTTCATGAATTATGAAAAAATGAACGGTTGGCAAGATAATTAAATTTTTGTATTTTATGTTTAACCACAACCGGGGACACAACGCAACAGAAAAAAGTTAAGAATGAAACATATGGATTAAAAGAGGTTACTCCAGTAAATGCTCGATATGTCCTCCAAGATTATTTTGTTGCACTCTAAATAGCATTTGTGGATTCTGTTTAATTTCATTACAAATATTACAATAATGTTCTATTCTTGCCATCAACTCTTCTCTTGTATAAACCGGAGTTGAATACACCAATTCTTTTAGGTAACCCCACAAGAAGAAGTCAAGGGGGTTAAGATCTGGTGCCCATAAGTGTGGTCCGCCTCGCCCAATCCACCTATCACCAAATGTTGCGTTGAGGTAATTTCTAACTTCACGACTGAAGCATGATGCATGAAATACATCTCCTGTCTTGTTTGCAATGGCACATTTTCTAGTAGTAGATTTAGATCGTGTTGTAAAAATTCAAATATCGGGCACCGTTAATCTATCCGGTAAGAAAAAGGGGCCTATTAATTGGTTGCCGATTATTCCTGCCCATACAATAACTAGGAATCTTTGCTGATGTTTGCCTTGAATTACTAAATGAGGGTTTTCATCACACCATGCATGTAAATTATGTTGTGGCTATATACACAAAATGCAAAAATTTAATTATCTTGACAACCGTTCATTTTTTCATAAGTCATGAAGTATACCGTTTTTGTAGAAAAGTAACAGAACTATCTGCCTGCGAGGGCTAAATGTCAAATTTGACAGCTCTGTCAAAATTGTGTAAATTTTAGAACATAATTTCGACCGTCCTTGTATAATAAAAAAAATATTTGATTCAATTTTAAATGTACAAAGATACACTTGAATGAGTTGCTTTGATCCCCCAAATTTCAAGTTATTCAAAGTACCATTTAGAAATTATGGGCAATATTCATTTTTCAACTTCTTACTTTGATGAATGACAATAACTCCTGAACAATGGCACCTAGGTAAAAAGCTTATATGAAGTACTAGCACTCATTTGACCTGCTCTATATAACCCTTTATTTTTTCCCCGTAGTTACCGGACACCCTGTATAATAGTCTCATGGCAGAGATTACTCTGCACTATTATTTATAAGTATTCAACATCAATGTAAAATTTTAAATTAATACACACATATTTGTTGGAAATATACACTTGTTTCTTAAAAATATTAAAAAGATTTCAAGTTTTACTTTGTTGCCGTATATCTGTCACAGAATGCGAAAGCGGGAAAATACATTTTGTTTATTAAAACATCAGCATCAATCGGATTTAAATATTTGTTACAGGTGTAATGAATAAAATAGAACAATGGGATGAAATACAATTGGAATTTTAATTCAAAACGTCATTGGAATGAATGCTATATGTATGCCATTGAATATCATGCGCTATTGAAAATTTTTGTACGGATGGTATGGTCACGTACGTTTTATCAGTACCTCCTGTAAAGCAAATACCCTAATAAAGAGCTGCTGATTTTATCAACATTTCCGATAGCCCGACTCTGATGGAATGGGTTTGATTTGTTCATAAAGAATTTTAATGTTCGTGCTTTGACACGAAGAGATAGAATTTATCTTAGACATATTCCCGACATATTCCACATTGATCCACAACTTGGAATGAGCCGAAATAAGTAAATTCAAGTAACATTTTCAGAAACATTAATTTCATTAATTATTTACACTTACACTAATGTAGATTATTCATAGTAAGACAAAAACATGTTATTTGCATCACTTCTGATTTTACTTGATATTAATACAGGGAACCCTGATACTCTTTATTTCTTTCGACGCTCCATTTCCGAGAAAAACGGATTTAAGCATTTCATTACATTACCTCAATAAAACTCAAATTTGTTGAATTGCTAAAATGTGTACATTATGAAATTTGGTGGTATGTCATCATAAAATTATAGGTACATTGTAATGAACAACGTGAAAAGTGCTTAGAAAAGATTGTTATGGGTGTCCCAAGCGGGGGGTAGGGTAAAACATCACCATTTTTTCATAGAAAGCACTTCTCAGGCTGTTTATTGCAATGTATGATATAATGACATATCAAAATTCATAATGGTACATGTGCCCATTTGAGCCTATAAAGACATTTTTTTTTTAATTTTATTAAGGTAATGTAATGAATTGCTATGCTTAAATCCGTTTTTCTCGGAAATGGAGCATTTTATCCAAAGAGTAAAGAGTGCTTTTTGTAAAGGAAATGAAGATCTATCATATGTTGACATCTTCGACAAATAAAAAAAAGGGGCAAATTGAGACATATCTGATTAAAATTATTGAAACATTTTGTAATGGTCTATTTCGACTTTTAATGAGCGTTCATGTCAAAATTCATAAATTTCGAAAATATTAAATAAAAATAAATTTTTGAGTCCCCATTTAAGGGATGTAACTCCCTTAGGAAGCATATTGCGACCCGTTTATTTGAAAAAATATTCTTATTTTTGGTAATATAATCAAGTGGTAAATTATTGGATATAATTATGAGACACCCTGTATATGAACTTGTCATGGTATTTTTACAAGACCTACCCAAATCGAGAGACTGTCCACCATTTTCTGGATACACTTTATGTACTGAGGTATAAATAAAAATGCAAAAAGTTGTGAAAATAACTAGTTGGGTTACATAAATGTTCTTATTATGAAATCAGATTTTGCATTTTATTTTTTAAATAACTAATTCTATATTCTAATTTTGCGCAGAATAAGCTCATAATAAGCTCAGAATAATTACGTGGTAATTTAAAGTAAACAACATTTTTCTTTTAAACTTCAATCCGTGTAATTACCACATTTATTAATTGTAATGGGCAATTAATTTTACTTATCTTTATTACTTTTTTCACGTCGTGTGTTATAAATTTACGATTATTAAGCTAACAGTTATATGTTGTACTATTTATTACAATCGATTTACAAAAATACATTTTGATTATTAGAACGCCATATTGATTTTTCATTATTATAGTGTTAAATATAAGACAGATTGACTCTCATCTCATTTCTATAATAAATTTTAATTTTATCAGGTTAGTAAAATCTAGACTATCTTCGTATAAGGTACTATAGGCCAAAATATTTCAGTTTTCGAGTTATCAATTTTCGAAAAAAATTGAGGGATGCAAGTGATTTTTGAAAACAGAATAACTCCGACATTTAGCTTTATTTATTAATGAAATTTGGGACGGATAATTTAAAAGCAATGGAATTCAACCAGTTCATGTTAAATATGCAAAAATTCATACAGAGTGCGTGTGACCAATATCATGACGTTAAAGTTGAATTTACTCAAATATTTCAAATGGTACACCCTGTATACGTAAGTTCCCTATACCCAAAGCTAACAGTTCTTGTGTAAATTAGAAATTATTGATTTCAACACAGAAAAATGTACGGTGGATTTAATGCACTAAAGAATTGAATAACAAAAGGTGTCTGATTAATTAACCGTAATTTTTATTATTGTTATATCTTCATCAAAAACAATAATTCAGTATACTCGTGTAACATAATTTAAAATACTTTTAATTAATTATAATATTTGATAATTAAATTCGTTGTCGAATATTCATCATTAACATTAAAATTGCGTCTATGTATAAAACGATGGGGAAAAAAATTAAGAGATATCTTTGTTTATAGCTGGCCGTACTGTATAAATGTAATTCGAGTTAGTACATTATTAGCAAACCTTATATTAATCTTTTTCAAATTGTTTCAGATATCAATCAATGTTATTTTTAACATTTACAAGTATACAAGTAAAGCCGTTTAGGACAAAAATTCATATGAATTTTTGCTTCTTAAGATATTTTACATATTTCAGTTATACCCTGTATACAAATTATGCACAATTTACATCCTGTTCTGGAAGACGTATGTACCGCACCTGCGAAATACCTACAAAAAATATTTATTACAGATAAGAATAGGCCAACGACTACAATAAAAATATTTATTTATTCTTTATCTTACCTTCAAGGTAAATGCCGACGTTTGTGTATTTAAAAATACTTGTTATCCTTACATGGATTTACTGAGATATGTTCACAAAACTGACAATCATATGCTTATAATATCCTTCGACTCCAGTTGAAAAATTGGCAACGGTTAGCAAATACAGTGATTTCGAAAAGTAACGAATAAATTCATTATTTTTTAAATTGAGAAGTTTTCGAAAAAATCCCCTGGCACGTCGATTTTGTTTTTAAAAAAGGCACTTTTTGACATACGACCCATATCTGTGACGTCATCGTTGTTCGAGATATGACGTCATCGACAATTTTTTTAAATAGCAACCCCCCAATTTTGACCATGCCATTTGAAAGAGCGTGTCATTCTACATACACATCATGTAAAATTATGGTGTTACATAACAAAAATTTCAAGAAAATAATGTTTGAAGATTTTAAAATTTAATTTTCACAATACTGAAAGTGATAATGATTATGTAAAAATCGACTAAATTAAATGTTCAAATTGTGCACCGCTGGCTGCCTGACAGGAGCCAAGACGATTAATAAATTCTTTTTGGACATTATCAATAACTTTAGGAGGTATAGGATGTATCTCGTGACGAATTCTTGCTTTTAAATCTTTGCTTGAGTTTGTCTGATTATTTAAGCACTTGTTACTGTTTCTGTAACTGAAATCTAAAATAAGGTAGATAAATTACTATATTACTTCTGTATAAGTAAATTGGGGTAGTTTTGATATGTGCCATAGCGGCGTTCTGATTAAGTATTCCAATTTATAATTTACCGCGGAGCGAAATAGCTACATTTTAGGGCAGCTTGGCAAATATTTGTTAGTGAAACTGGAACGGTCAGTTGGATGGAAATCAAATTGTTTCCTGTTACCTTTGCCATGTACATACACAAAGTATAACTAAAATACGAGCACAAAAGGAAACATAAGTCAAAAAAGCGCTTTATATTCTAGATTACGTTCAACTTGGATATGTATAGGGCTTCCGCCGAGACTGATTAACCGGTTATTTAGTTATTTTTTGACTTTATACGGAGAAAAACGTATTCTTTTTTCAATCATTAAGCCAACGCTATACTCTATTCAGTATTCCCTGAATATAAACTACAATGATACCGTGCGATCCATAATGAATTTACTTCCATTTGATCAAAATTACTTTTCTTAGATTTCCGACCGACACGATCTGTCAATTCAGACATCCGTGCTTCCCGTCCGTGCTTGCTGTTGTATTTATTTGTGTTCGGTGATTGTGTTTTTATTTGAATTTATCAAAATCTTCTAAATAATCAGTGTTTTTCACCTACAATCATCTGTTAATTGTTAATTTTGTGGTAAGGATGCTAATACTGATGGTTTCTTCGATATAAAGTAGGTACACGACTTGACTTGCTTTATGTTAGAAAATGGTCTTTCCGTTAGAAGACGATTAATTTGTTGTGCTTTCGGAGTAGACACCGAGATGAAAATGGATGGAATTATTCAATCCATTCATGTTTTTTGCAAGTCCAGGACGAATTTCCAAATCATGAAGCCGCAAATTATAACATTTTTGCTCAGCATGTTCGACGATTGGTGACATGATTCAGAAATATTGGCAGTGTTTGTAAAAGGAAGTCATCTGGAAGAAAGAGGATGTTAGAGGGCGTTTATCAGCAAGCTCCACTAAACCTTTACAACTTTCGGCTCAGACGGATAATTATATATAAAATATTAAATATCAGTATTAGCGATATAGGCAAAACATTTTGCAGCCATTTTTAAATCAGCTACATGATGGCGAATTGCACAGTGGATACTTTCTACAAGATAGGACAACAGCACACACAGCTACCACAACACTGGAGTTCCTATGAGAATTTTATGGCGATCGCTTTATTAATCGAGGCTTATGGCATCCAAGACATCCGGACTTAACTTCCTTAGATTATTATCTCTTTGGAACATAAAAAAACTCCATATATGTAAACTGTTTACACACAGTGGAAATACTAAAGGACGCCATAACAAATAAATTAATATTACAGAAAATGAATTACATAATGTATTTAACAGTTTAAGACGAGTAAATCTATATACAGGGTGGTCCCGAGGTAATAGGCCAAAATGGGTAGATTCCACAAGTAAATATATTGCGATTTGGCCGAACTTACCTTAGTCCAAAAGTTGATAGTTATAGAGATACAGGGTGTTAAATGGAAAATATTATTTCAGTTTTTTTAATTTATTCCTTAACAAATGCAAATATCCTCACAAAATTTTGGGGATTGGAGTTCTTTGACTAGAGCAATTGAAATCTGTTCACATTTTGGTTAAAGTTCATAGAGGGCGCTAGCTGCAGTAGATTGGATGTGTTAAAAACGACATAACTTTTTTGTACTTTAAGGTATCTCATTTTTCGTAACAAATTCTTATTTTTCAATTTTTTTTACACAAAAAAGGTATACTTTATTAAAGTAGCTATCTCGCACCGTTTTCGAGATATTTGGCTTTGAAACTTCCAATGCTGTTGCATTAAATTACAATTAAGTAACTACAGGTATTATTAATTTAGCGATAAAGTTTCTTAAGAAGGATTTGGACGAAAATCAAATAATTGACGTCTTCCACTTGTCTTATTGCTGTCATTTGTATGCTAATTTCTATTAAGTATTATTCGTATCTAATTAAAATTACATCTTAGCTTACAAATTAAATTGTATACTCGTATACATAAATGTGAGATAGAATGCCGAGGTTTTCGTTTTTGGAGTTACATGAAATCAGTTGTTTATGGAGAAACTATAAACACTTGAGAAGAACTTTAGTAGCAGTTTTTAAATGCTGCAAAGTCCTTTCGCATTAATGATTTATACTTTAAAATAAGACAATCTTTTAATAAACGTGTTGATAAATGTATTGTAGTTAGAGGTGGACATTTTGAGCATTTATTGTCAAAAAGGCTACTAATGTTTACTACTTTACTATGCATTACAATTTTTAATTCTAAATAAACCCTTGTTTTTGACACTTCTAAATTATTTTAATTATTTCAACTATTAGCATTGGAAGTTTCAAAGCCAAATATCTCGGAAACGGTGTGAGGCAGCTACTTTAATAAAGTCTACCTTTTTTGTGTAAAAAAAGTTGGAAAATAAGAATTTGATACCAAAGATGAGACACCTTTAAGTACAAACAAGTTATGTCGTTTCCAACACCTTCAATCTACGGCAGCTGACGCCCTCTATGAACTATAACCAAAATGTGAACAAATTTCAATTCCTCTATCCAAAGAACCCCAAACCCCAAAATTTTGTGTAGATATTTGCTTTTATTAAGAAATAAATGGAAATAAACTAAAATAATATTTTATATTTAACAACCTGTACCTCTTTAACTAGCAACTTTTGGACTAAGGTAAGTTCGGCTAAATCGCAATATTTTTGCTTCGGGAATCTACCCATGAATTTTGGCCCATTACATCGGGACCACCCTGTATACAGAATGATGGCAGACATTTTGAACAATCATTATAAATAAATTGTGATTAAAAATATTAAATATTTATTCATCATTTCAATGTTTAAATAGTTAGAAATTATCACAAATGAATTACAAAAATTATTATTACTGGTAGGGACAGAATTTTGGTCAAAATTAAAAGTATATATTAATTTTATTTTTAACTTTAAACCAATAAAACAATTATTATTTTAAATATTCTTATGGGTAACATGTTCTTTTTATGTTAGAGTTTAAGGAATTTTAAACCAATTTTTTATTAACATTTCTAAATGAGTTTAAGTTCGCATAAAAAAACAAGATTGATAAATATTTACTAAAAATCGATTCTCATGTTAATTTTGAAACTAATAATTTTTGGAACTGCAAAAAATTAAACACATAAATTAATCTGTAAAAATTAAAGTTAAAGATTAAATACACAAAATCCAAGTGTTTTGTTAGAACTAGGTGCTCTGCAGTTGTTTTTTTTTCACGCGTCAGAATTCTAAAATACGTCCGTTTCATACAACATTAAAGCTGGGGGATGTAGTTTAGTTTTTTTACATATATAACAATTCCAACAATCCTGTTTCATACTATTCTAAAATAACATTAAAAAAATATGAAGTACGGATGTCATTGGAAATACAAAGGCAGTTTTCTCCGTGTACATAAATGAAAGCCTCCCATTAAAGGTGGTTTGAAGGTTTGACAAATTAGTTTTTAAGCAAAAAAAACGTTGCATATGTGATTTCAAGAAGTAAGTTAGGTAGGTACAGTATTTTTTAATATTTTTAAAACTTGTAAATTTCAAAGAAACAAATATCTATTCCCAATGTTTTTTAAATTTTTCAATCCTTAATAATTAACAAATTTATAAATATAAGTTATATCCAATTTTGTTATTGCTTAGAATACATATACAGGGTGGGCCACCAGTAACGCCTCGGTCGCTAGTGACCAAACGGCAAATGTTACAGAAACCTGTTTCTGTTGGTATGTGTAGGTTGATTACGGCTATATTTTAAAAATATTTTGAAATATACAGGGTGTCCAGGAAAAGCGTACCATATCAAAGTTATGTTTTTTTAAATGGAACACCCTGTATTTTACTGCATTTTTGAAAGCACCGTAAAAAAATAGGTGAACTTTATTAAAGGTTCTGCATACCTAGGACTTACAGTTTGTGAGATATTTCAATTTTAGTGAAAATGCAGGCATAGCGTAGAAATTTAATATTAGCAATAAAAAAATAATTTTAAGGAAGCAGCTTTGGAGGGTCTATTTTAGATCCTTGAAGTTATAAATTGTTATATTTGTCGTCACTTAGTATTATACAGGGTGTTCAAAAAACTGCTGAATACTTCTCTCAACTTTAAACAGCAATAACTTGGTTATTTTAAATGGAACACCCAGTATATTTTTACTTTGGGAGTTGGGAAATTTAAAACTCTTTCAAACTGTGTATAGGTTCCCTATACCTATCTCTAACGGTATTGGAGATATTTGTGCCGTTTCGTTTTTTATCGATTTTTTTTTTGTAAGATGTATCCACGTGTCTTTATCGAGGTCTTTACTGAATTGGTTTGAGTTCTTCTTGATGACGTCTCTTTAAATATAAGGAGAAAAATGTGAATGCAATTAGATGGCGCACCTGCACATTTTTCATATTCAGTGAGGAATTATATAAATCGATAAATAAGTAATAAATGAGTAGGTAAGAATGGTCCATGTCAGTGGCTACCACAGGTGTCCAAACCTCTCGTAATAGACTTCTTTGTTTCGGGCTGTATAAATATATATCTTGTACACAGTGTTCCACCTACTACTTGCGATGATATGAAGAAAAGGATTAGATATATCACCCCAAATAACTATTCTAAGGAATGTGAGAATATCATTTGAAGATAGAATAAGATGCTGTATTCAAGAGAAAGGTTATCAATTCGAACATCTATTAAAATTTTTCTTTGTTTCTTCTAAAAGTAAAATTTTCTTTAATAAATATTTTTCTTGTTCATAAATAATTCAGTTACTTACTACAAACATATTTATACAAAATTAATAACTTTTTATAATCATTCTGCTTATAAAATAATATTTTTTATTAGAAAACTTTTTTGAATATTTTCATGATAATGATAAAAGGAACTTTTACTTTTAGAAAAAACAAAGAAAAATTTTAATTGATGTTCGAATTGATAACCATTCTCCTGAATACAGCATCTTATTCTATCTTCAAATGATATTCTCACGCAAATGCATCTCTAATCCTTCCCTCCAATATCATCGCAAGTAATAGGTGGAACATTGTATACAAGATTTTTTATATAGCTCGCAACAAAGAAGTCCATTACGGTGAGGTCTGGACACCTACGTGGCCACTGACATGCACCATTCCTACTTATCCATTTATTACTAAATTTTCGATTTAAATAATTTCTCACTGAATATGAAAAATTTGCAGGTGCGCCATCTAATTGCATCCTCATTTTTCTCAATATATTTAAAGAGACGTCATCAAGAAGAACCCAAACCAATTCAGTAAAGACCTCGATAAAGACACGTGGATACATCTTACAAAAAAAATCGATAAAAAACGAAACGGCACAAATATCTCCAATACCGTTAGAGATAGGTATAGGGAACCTATACACAGTTTGAAAGAGTTTTAAATTTCCCAACTCCCAAAGTAAAAATATACTGGGTGTTCCATTTAAAATAACCAAGTTATTGCTGTTTAAAGTTGAGAGAAGTATTCAGCAGTTTTTTGAACACCCTGTATAATACTAAGTGACGACAAATATAACAATTTATAACTTCAAGGATCTAAAATAGACCCTCCAAAGCTGCTTCCTTAAAATTATTTTTTTATTGCTAATATTAAATTTCTACGCTATGCCTGCATTTTCACTAAAATTGAAATATCTCACAAACTGTAAGTCCTAGGTATGCAGAACCTTTAATAAAGTTCACCTATTTTTTTACGGTGCTTTCAAAAATGCAGTAAAATACAGGGTGTTCCATTTAAAAAAACATAACTTTGATATGGTACGCTTTTCCTGGACACCCTGTATATTTCAAAATATTTTTAAAATGTAGTCGTAATCAACCTACACATACCCACATAAACAGGTTTTTGTAACATTTGCCGTTTGGTCACTAGCGACCGAGGCGTTACTGGTGGCCCACCCTGTATATGTAAAGTTTGTTTCTGATTTTAAAATAACATTTACCTTGCTTTTCGTAATATTTATTTTACAACTAAATTCCAAATAAATTCTAGTTTACTAAATATCGTTTTGGTATAACCGTTGTTTATATATGGTGAGCTAGTTCATTGACAGAATTATCCCAATAATATTTACATGGAAACCTAGTAACACACTTCATTCAGCGAATCCAGCATTTTTGGGTTATTACGTGATCTATCCGAGTCAAACCTAAAAATCAATGGTTTCCAAGTTCCTACGTAAGAGAAGCTTTCTGGCAATGCGCCAGTACATAAAAAAAAAAGAAACGGGCTAAGTCCGGCGATATCAAATGTACCGAAAGAGCCTGCTAGCCTTTATTTTATTCTGGAAAGGAAACAAATGGCACTCGAGAACGCTGTTTTTGTTTCCTACTCCAGTTTAAAAAGTAATCAACATTTTCCTAGCGGCCTCGATTCTTGCTATAATTTGTTAGACCTGGTTAGACCATTTGTTCAGACATACTCGTATAATTTAACTAAAGGCGTTGTCTGTGTTGCAGCTCAAATGAAAATTTCATAAAATGATAGGCTTAAAAACAGTTACAAATCTTGTTAATGACAGACTCATATGTAACGAAATGATGATCATTGAAACTTTGACTTTAATTTTATAAATTATAACAATTATATTTAAAATAAAAAATAACGGTTGTCCTCGATCCAGTAATATATATTTTTTTGGTTTTAAATGAAGGAAAGTATTAAACATATTTAGGTCTGGTCATATTTTTATTTCTGATACAAAGTTAGTAAATTATATAAATATTTCACCAGTCTCCCTAATAATTCTGACTCCGCCTCCATATTATTTGTATAACTTTATGTCATCGATATAAGGGAATAAAAAATCGCCATAAGTGCGCAAAGCCTGCGGTTCTAAGCTCTTCTTGACTATTGGTTTATTGTCTCTTGTCTTGCATTAGGAATTTGGGAACAACGTTGTACGTCTAAGATACGTTCATACGGAAGATATAATACTCGACAATAATTACGTTTTTGATTTATTGCGATGGCATAATGGAATTGACAGCAATGCTGCCATACGTACAGTAATTACCCCTCGTATTACCCTATTTGTACCATATTTTTTACAAGAATGATAAGACTAAAATAAAATAAATGGTAATTCTCAAGCAAAATAATGAATTATTTTCAAATGATTATTAAATAAAACTTATTCAAACAAACCACCTGCTTGAGCTTCACAATACCCCAATCTGTCGTAAAATTCTTGACGAACATTTGACAAAATTTCAGGCGTAACTGATCCTAAAATATTTCTAATTTTAAGCCGTAATTCGTCCAAATTTGCGGCTCTTCCGTGTCGATGTTTGTAGAGAAGTTGCGTTAAATGACCCCATAAAAAGAAGTCGCAGGGTGTCAGATTTGGAGATTGAGGACGCCAAGGTATGATACCTCTTGTGGAAATAAGCCTTTCAGGAAAAGTTTGTTCCAAATAATCTTCAACTGGCCTTGCGTTGTGTGCAGGACATCCGTTTTTCCTGAAACCAAATTTCCTCAAAATTTACATCCAAGTTTCGTACAGCTGGTACAACACTAATTTATAATAAATGCAAATATCTCAGCATCAGCAGTTAAGTTGCCATCAATAAAAAAGGGACCCACAATATTATCGCCTAAAATGCCAGCCCAAACATTTACCTTTTGAGGATACCACGTTCTCAATGGCCTACTTAAATGCTTGTTTTCCCGGGACCAATATTGGACCGCTGAAGGATTATGACGGCCAAGTAGGGAAAAAGATGTTTCGTCTGTAAATAAAATCTGCCTAAAAAATTCATTATTTTCATCTATTTTCTCCCTAATGGATACGCCTTATTTGATCACCAGGAATAATTTCATGAGAAGTTTGCATTTCATAGGCTATGGCTACACCATTCTTTTTTAAGATGCGACGAACTGTACGACTTGGAATGTCAAGTTCTTCGGAAATTTGGGAGGAAGAACACGGCTCACTTACTTCCACAAAGGCACAGACATTAACCTCTTTTTCTCTTCTTGTTTCAGGAATTTGACGAGGTTCCTGATTGCTACATTTCGTACACCGATTAACACATCCACACTCCTCAAACTTATGAAAAATATTCAAAACAGTTCTAGCAGTGGGGACTGGTTCGTCGGGGTATGAAGATATAAATCGACCAACGGCTTCCTCTGCACCTTCTGCACAACATTTAATAATATTAATTTTTTGTTCGACACTACATCATTTTTATTTTGTAATATTCCGTCTACTTCTTACCAAAGGTTTGAGTGGAATAATAATAAAAATAAAACTAAATAAACAGCAAAGCGCTTTAGATATTCGGTCGGTTCACAAAAAATGCAACGAGGCACGTGCGCTCCCACAGTCAACCAATTACGAGAGTCCGAGTCGCAGCCTCGATGATATATGTCATGTCCCCTTCCACCCGAAGTTGATAGGGGAGATGCGTGTAATTTACTTAGTCTATGAGAAAGAATTACCTGGCTAGACCGGTATAAATAAAAATACAGGTAGGTAGTCAAATATGGGAAAAGAAAAGATTAGTGAGATCTAAATAATCGTCAAATTATACTATCATCAATCAAAGATACAGTTAGTTGTTCTCACTAATTCAAGTAAATTACTGAAGAAATACAGCCATAATGTTGCTATCATACTGAATAATATTTGAGTAATACCTCGGTAACATTTGAGCATTTACGATATTTGATGGGTATTTTTGTGTTATTTTTTTGGTCTTATACGTCGTGTAACACCCTGTATATCATTTCTCCTCATTTATCGCAATATTTGGTAAAAAACGTGGAACTGGGAAGTAACATTTTAAACAACAATTAGTTGGGAAAGTTGTTACCCGCTAAATATATCTTTTTCTGTTTATTTTCTTTCATATGGAAATAAGAGACTAGTTTACATCATAAAGTAAGTCTAGACATTTGAGATCTTTAAAAAGCCTGATCAGTTAAATAATAGCTGCTTTTACCGAGAATAACTTTGATAAAATATTACTGGGGTATTTTTAGGTGTTCTAAATTCATTCCGTATGCACTTCCCCATTTCTCAATACAAATAGCCAAAGCATCCGCAGTTCTTTCAAGAATTATAGCACGATTACGAAAGAGAAAAAAATTAGAACAAATTCGTTCCAATTCTTTCTGTTGAAATTAATGTAAGAATCTTAATATCACATATTTTAATTAATAAATACTTAGTCCTTTCCAGTGTGTTTTACTGTATACAACAGATTTTCTATTTTCTAAAGTTTTGTCATCACTAATGGGTTTTTATTCATTTAATAATATAGTAGTAATGCAACATCAGTTTACAATTTGTGTTGGTAATTTAAAATTACCAAATTAATTGCAACATAAATTGTTTCAAAGTTTTATATAATGGGATTATGTTCAATTATCCTCTAAATCGGGACGAAAAAATGGATAAAATCACAAACAGAGTGGTACGTATCGTAACTAAAAACGATTATTTACTAAAAATGAAAAGAAAAAGTGATAATGAGGTAATGCTTCGTACAGTGGTAAAACAGCTTTCATAAAACGCGATGTCATTAACTCTACTTTTGCAACAAACAAAAAAGAAGTTCATTAAACACTGGATAGAATTAACATAACATATTGGAGGAAATAGGCAGCAGTTTTGGAGAAAGTTGCATCAAGAACATGTATTTCCTATTTCCGGTATGAATTTCTATGTACTAAAGTGGCAATACACATTCTAATTGTAATTATTGATAACATATTTCCTTCTTAATTAACAACACGTTTTGATTTACATAAATTTAAAAATAATAAATCAATGACGTTTCAGACAATTACAACAATTATCAAAAAAGGGCAATGTTTTTGAAAAGTAAAACATTTCCTAAAATATTCCTTATCACTATGTTTTATAAGTAGAGCTGTCATAATTATCCGCGTACCAAAGTCGTGCGGATCATTAACATAAAATAAAGTGAACAATAATTATAAGATTTATGTCATGGTATCATTGTTAAACAGGTACATTATTCTACGCATCGTTACCATCGATTCCACAATCTGGATGGGATCCGTTATAGATCCCATCATCAGGTATGTTGTTGTTTCTGCGAAATTTATTCGCGGGGGTGATAAAATATCTTAATCGGCATTTTCTAATGTAATATTTCCATAATTAAAGCCTACCTACCTACTTCCAAACCGGTCCGACATGATAATTTCCACTGGGGATTGTATTTATTCCAGTAGGAATGAAATGTTTTATTTACTATGTCAAATAATGGTAGGTTACATGCAGTTAGTATGAAGATTAAATTAAACATAAATTGAGCCTTCTGTTTTTCGCCTGGTTTTTGTGGTTTTGTGCACTGTTTAATACGTATTACTTTTTTGTTTATTAATATTTATTTTAAACCTTTTTATACATATACAACCATGTATACAGGCTGTCTACTACAAGAGGGCCACTCCTATGAATCTTTTTTGTTGCATTTGTATTTTTTGATGTATCGTAAAAACAAATTTAAGATCCATGGCCAACTTTGTGAGTAATTATATTAAAACCGGAAAAGTACCGAAAGTTTAGGGTGGCCTAATTTTTTATTTTAAGAGATAGAGAAAACTTATTTTAATAAAATCTCATGGCAAAATTGATATCTTTCACCTAGTGTAAACAGATTTTTAACATATCGTATGCAGTTTGCTGCGCCCTCTACGCGGGCAAAAAAAATGCAATCGAAGCAGGCTGTGACTACAAAAAATTGCTTGTTTTTTTCCTCTTTCATGCGATGTTGCCTGTATCTTTTATATTTATTACATTTTCTACAATTTTGGTATAAAAAATGTAAACAGTTTTGTGTTCATGTGTTAACTACAAAAAATTTAATAAATATAATGTACTTCTTTTAAGCAAAACTCAGATTTTCTTTTCACATTATTATAATTTTGGTTTTTTACTTTAGAGAAAACTGAGCCTTCAACATAGTTCTAGCCCAGACAAAGTAGCTTATGCTAAATGTAGCACGCTATGAAAACAAATATGTTATCCCAGTAATATCATTTTTTAACAAATTGTTTATTGTTATAGTTTATACATAACTGTTGGTTTGAAAATTGTTGCAGTTAATTGTGATTTGAAAAACTATAATTTTGAATAATAATGATATTTTCACATATTGAGAAGTGTAATAGGTTTGTATTGTACTATCCATGTAATTTCAATGAGATTTCAGCTGATTTTATTAGCACTTGCTAATAAAATCAGCTGTTGTTAATAAAATAGGTACTTAATGTTAACAAAATTTTAAATTATGTAAATAGGAAAAATGAACGAAACAGTGAGAGATTGAAGTGAACTACAATTTAGAGAAGGATAGTGCAAGAAGGATATTACGAAAAAATGGTTTGAAATGTTATAAGGTGAAAAAAGTGCATCTCTTGAACTTGAGGGATGAAGATAAACCGAGGAGATTAGGATTCTGTAGGTGGTGACGATAAAGAAAGAGGGAAGATCTTTTTATATGCAGAAGAATTCTTTTGTCAGATATGTCTAATTTTTGTGACAATAGATTTTTTAATAGTAACATTTACTTCAAATCGATAATGGTAATTTACATAGGCACGAAGAAACTGCATTTCAACAGAGGTCAATAAACATTAAACTGATGGGTGCCAGATTTTGCAGATTCTTAGCTTAATAGAAGTACATTATATTCATTAAATTTTTTGTAATTGGCCTGTTTAAAACAATTTCTCATTAATCTACATTTTTGATACCAAAATTATAAAAAATGTAATAACTGTAATAAATATGAAAGCGACATGTAGTACATCGCATGAAAAAGGAAAAAACAAGCAATTTTTTGTATCCACAGCCTGCTTCGATGACAATTTTTTTTTTGTTCGCGTAGAGAGAGCAGCAAATTACATTCAATACTTCAAAAATTTGTTAACACCAGGTGAAAGATATCAATTTTGCCATGAAATTTTATTAAAATGAGTTTTCTCTATCTCTTAAAATTAAAAAGTTAGACGGCCCTAAACCTTCGGTACTTTTCCGTTTTTTTTGTGATTACTCATAAAGTTGGCCATGGATCTCAAATTTGTTTTTTCAAGCATCAATACCTAAAAAATGCAACAAAAAACATAGAAAGATTTTTGACGTGCATCATATATTAAACGAGATACATAGGAGTGGCACTCTTATAGTAGACTGCCTGTATATTGGATTACATTATTGTTTATATTTTTTTAGTAAAACAAATTATTTCGTTATGTAACTCTCCCGATGACTACATGCACTTGAAATAGCACGTGTTGAGTTCCGCTTTGTGGGACAAATTTACTACTGATGATGCTGTGCTGTTGACCTTAGTACATCATTTATTACTACTTGCTTTATTTTATTAGTTAAAAAAATATATAAAAACTCAAACCTTTAAGGGAGCAGATTAAATAGGTATTTTTAGAACTAATTTTCCTTTACTTTCATAAAATTATTTTCTATTCCAAAAAATATACCTATCTCTGTTTTGTTTTCCACCTGAATAGTTTTTATATGTTACTAATTTTATAGCTACGTATCGGTAAATTTGTTGTTTTAGACAGTGTAGTATGAATTTTTTGCTGTTTTTTAGTACTAATTATGCTCGACATAATTACACACAATACATCAAAAGACAACTAAAAGCGTAAAAGAAATTATACGACTACAGGGAAATCGGCGCCAATGGCTAGCTAAAAGTACGATATTAAATACAATGATACAATAATAATAATGTTAATAATGATTAATAAAGACAATGAAGATAACGATGATAATGGTAACGAAGTTTTTTGTTCTAAATATTTTTATTAATACATTACCTATTAGTCACAGTGCTATAATTTGCTGACGCTTTCAATACATGTTACTGACGAAGTACCTAAAAATGTTGAAAAATATTATAACAAGCTCCAAATTAAGAGAAACAGTTTCTATGGATAGTCTAGCTAGTTTGTATAATACATTTTTAATAAATAATTCCCTAATATTTCCAGTTTTTTCAAGAAGATATAAAAAATGTTTCAGTTGCGAAGATATAGGACATCTATATGTTTCCATTTCCCGATCGTCATTTTTCTAATTTTTTTCTCAATATCTCCAAGTAAATAATTAGCTAAGCATGTTTATTTTAAAAAAATTACATTTTTTATGATTTTAGAAAAAAAATGTAATAATACACAAAGAAATGTTTTGTTTGACATTATTTTAGCCAGAATTAAAAAAGAAAATACAATCTTCGAAAAATAGATGCAATTTTAGTAAAATTCTTACAACTTTAACCAATAATAGGTACTATACAAAATTAGTAAATTAATATTTACTCAGTACCTAATATTGAAAAATATGTTAAGGGGTTCAAGTTAAACATAAAAGCGCCACCATTAAAGAACATGAAATGCCGACATTTTCCGATTTTTTTTTTAATTGTACTATTATACTACTAATATTTAACCTCAAAGACATGTTCCTATCTGTTGATATTGCAGGAATTAATCGATGAATTACATGCCCTAACCAACATTGAATTATTTTGTGGTACTTAAAGTGTGAAAAAGAATCAATTTCAAATAAGAGAGGTACAGACCATTCATAAATATTTACAAGCCACGTGACCGCCGAGTTTAGGCAACCAACATTGCAGGTCTGGTACTGGTACTCAAAAATCCCTATATCTAGGCGTTAACAATTTAATGATTCGTTTACAACGAACAATGACAAACTGTTAGGTCTACGCCCAAGATAATGCGATTGCTGATTGGTTGAATAGAATCTCATGCAAAATTACAACATTGTGAGTGAAATAGAATGCTGTGTTTAAATGTAACCTTGATCTTACTTTTTTAATAATTTAATTTACTGAAATTTAATGGCCAACGTGAACGCAATAAAGTTACTATTCCAAACAAAATTACTGGACACGTGGTTTGTATTCTAATCGTTTATGAAGGCTATGTCTGAGGATGAATCCATGAAGAGTGAAATACAGTCAATTTATCACAGAGTATGGATGGGACATCAGAAGACAAACATTTAGGTAAAATTAGTCATTGGGGATACCTAATGTTACTTCTAAAGCTTTAAGATGGACTTTAAAACAGTTACAAATGAAGTACAAACGAGCGTAAAAAACACAACCATTAATTAAATCGGAAAGTATGCTTAAGTTGTACAATTAGCATTTAAAGCAAACAAACAATTAACGTGAAGCAATTATTTTAAAACGGTGTAAAACTCATTGTAAAATAAACTTAATCGCGATTTCGTATAACAAGGTTAGGTAGGTAGCATTATTAGCACGTAAAAACAAATATTTGTGGTTTCGCAAATTACTCCAATGTTACTAGATGGAAGCTTAAAAATATATTTGTATTTCGGTATGTGAGACAAAAACATTCTGGAGATAAAAAATATGAAGCATGTCTGAAAAGGTCAAGTTTACATTTATAAGGAAGATACAATTTATGAAATGACAAAAATAAAAAACAAATTTATCGTTTGTTTGAAAATATTAAGTAAACAAAAATATCATATTTACTGATTATCTATGTGTAATGCGTCAAATGTAGATAATAATTATTATACGCTCGGTTTAAATACGTATCTGTAGAAATCTTCACGGATGGACTAGAAAATGCTTTTTATTATAAAGGTCAAGTGGTTTAGGTTAAAAATTTGTTATTGACCACAGCAGTACTTACATATACAGAGTGATTATGTAAAATCGAACAAAAAAATGTTCGACCTTTTAAAAGAGAAGCAAATTATCCCTTAACTCTCGCTAATTCGGCGCCCTACTTTGCATCATATTTTCGACTGTTGTTTTATCCGTACTGGTATTTTAAATAGGTAGATATCACACTACGCTTAGAAAAGCAATAAATCACTAAGTATGCGTACTACAAACTGATTAATTAATTGAACATAATTCTAAAAACTCTTACTCAATTACAAAAAGATAGTGAAAACGTTAATAATATACATAAAAAATACTAAATTGTAATAACCTAACATTCGAAAACAATTATTATCGTTACATATTTGTTTATATTAACAAAATATATAAATAATACTTTTAATATTTAAAATAAAAAAAAATATCTTATTTTTTCATGTTTCTAGGTAAAAAGATCTGTTTATAGGTCAAGATTCACCCTTGATGTGGGTCGGGTCAGGAGTGGTATGAAAAGTGGTTTGAATAATGATTTGAAAATGTTTTTTTCAGCGTAAATATACATTTATTTTTTTTTATCGCGTATTCGTATTCTACTCATGTTTCCCTTTAACACAAATGACGTTATGACTGAATCACCCTGTATACAAGTACGTTTTATCAGAATGCCTGTAGTAACATACATATAGGAACAATATTTATTTTTAAGATTTTGAAAGTATTTTCTACTTTTTTATTAACGAACAATGTATTATGTCACTGATTTGGTGGAACAAAAGTGTTAAATCTTTTGGCAGGCAGTCTATAAAAACGTAATGAACTCAATAAAAACAGTACTGAAGGTCTGTCGATGTGACTAACTAAATCCCTGAGTCAAACTTGTTTATTTCGAGATACGGTACGGTAAAAAATCTACTGACGTGGGTATACATCATAAATAAAATTAAACATTAAAAATATAACGGGTGTCTTCGCTTTCGGGAAACGCCATTATTAAAAAAAAAGAAGATTTGTTATAAATTTATGAAGGAATTTTAGAAGAATACTGTCTAATGATACAATCCTTGTTTTATTTCAACTTAAACGACCTCATATAAAAATATGAACAAAGCTAAACGTTTCGAATTATATTAAAGAAAATCGAAAACAACATTGAAGCAATAAAGACAATATACTGTTATGTTTTATTGATTTTTTTTTATTTATTTATTTTTTCATCTATGCAAATCTAGGAATTTCTCATGATTTTGTCCTACGTTTTTCTATGTCTATGTATGAAAATGTCAAACATAAAATTGTATGTATGAATAGTAAAACATCATATTCAACTCGAAATATCTTTTTTCATTCGTGAACTTGTCTCACTCGTCGCTAATGTGTCTATTTCACCTATGGAGAAAATGGCATTTCCATCTCTTCCTACAAAATGTACCTACCTAATATTTAAAGTAAAAAATTTCAGATGACCTACGAATTGACATAATTTAATATTTTATCGTAATAAACTACAAGTAGATGACAACCAAGTTTTTAATGCTTTCATAAAAAATTAAATATTTAACTTTAGTAGCTTAGTACCATTTGATATAATTAAAATATAAATATTAAAAAAAACAAACATCCAGAAATTTGAAAAAATTATACAAGCAAATAGATGTAGCTTCAACTTTTTCACAAAGACAATTTTTAAAATATGTATATATGTTCACTATCTTATAATATGTAAGTAATTAGCTATTAGGTATTTACTCACAAACGAATATTTTCAGACTGTACATTTTTAGAAACATTTTATATCTATTTCACGTTTTGAATAACCTTACACTATACTATAGTTAAGTACTTGAGTTCAATTTATTTACATCTTGAGACTTTGAGATAAAATTTTTTTATTTTTCTTTATTATACACTACTATCTAAAAAGCTTTTATATCGTTCACATTAAAAATTGTTTTCAGTAGTTGTAAATTTAAAAATGAACCGCCTAAATAGGAAATTATCTGTTTCGCAAAAATTTGCCAGAGCATGCCTAATGCAATATAGGAGGATATTAATGTTTTTACGGTTTAGCCCGGTTACTGACCTCGGTAATTCCACCTTAATATAGTACGTTACTTTGCAAATTTACAATTTAAAAAATGCTCGTAATTAAAAATAAAAACAACCTCAAATTATGTTAAGCTTGCCATATCAATTAATTAAAGGAGAAAATAAATAAACTATTAATTAATGAAAAATATAATAAACTATACAAACTAATAATGGAAATAAATAGACAAACTTTCAGCCATATTAACATTTTTTTTTAAACTGAATGGTTCATTCAAGAGGTTTGCATTGAAGATTCGAAAAAAAAATAACCAGAATATACAGGGTTTCCAATAATTCTGAATCTGAATCGTCGTAATACACAAATTTAACATAATTATATATACAGGGTGTCCCAGAGCTATCTTGACAGGCATTATCTCGGAAACTAGTCGAGATAGAAAGAAATGTAATATAGAAAAGGTTTTCTGCTTAAAAAGATGCATTTAATCATTTTATTTTCAAATATACAGGGTGCCCCAAAAAGGTGGTATATTGCGGAACTTCAATTTTTTAAGTGGAACCCCCTATATATTTTTGGGTTCTCCTTTTATTTCTGAACATATTTGATGAACCATGTTCTATACCTATCATTAACCGTTTACAATATATGAACAGTTTAATTTTGATTCAGACCATACTCTTAAATAAATAAAGTAGGTGTTGACTACACGTCAAAAATTCTTCAATGTAGCTTTGTGACAGTTTCATTGATAATAATTAAATTTCAAACTATCCATTTAATTTTCAAATAAGTATTAGGTATGCCATTAATTTTTACAACAAATGAATATGTTGATATGTTACTTATTTATGTCGACAATCGAAAGAATTCCAGACGCGCGGAACAATTGTATAGGGAAATATTTCCTAATAGACATGTGCCATCTAGACAAACATATTCTAATGTAGAGCGAAAATTGCGTACGTTTCAGCATGTACGTTTGGCAAGAGACGAAGGAAATACTATCAATATTCTTACGTTTATAGCAGTCAATCCATATGCGTCTGTTCGAAATTTGCGGAAGAGATTGATATAAGCAAATTTTCGGTTCACCGAATTCTAGCAAATAATGGACACCATCTTTACAGATTATCTTTGGTTCAAAATTTAAGACCTAACGACTAGAAAGGCAGGCAAACTCCGCTGACGCGGAGTTTGACCTTTCTCTCGGGCCTTCGGCCCTCGAGCCGCGCTGCGCGCGGCCCGACCACCGCTCCGCGTTGCTTTTCTCGCTGGTTAGTAGATATAACATTTTTTTTTAAATACCCTGCACTTTGATTTTTTAAACACCCTGTATATAAAAGTATGATGAGAATGTTTTTCAAAAAAGAGTAGGCCCCGCTCGAGAAAAGAATAAGAAGAGTTTCTTCCAAACTTCTAAAAAAGGCATCTGGTTAGTAAATATAAAGTTTTTCATCCAAAGACTACGTAGGTAAGGCAGAAATGGTAAAAAAATAAATTAAGAC
>NW_019416808.1:0-25416 GCF_000390285.2 Anoplophora glabripennis
AAATATAATCTACGACTTAAAATTCGTTCATAAGCAATATTTGCTAAACAAAATAAACCTGATGAACATAATCCATGTGCTAATATTATTACTAATGAACCTCAAAATTCTCACGCATTTATAGTTATAATGCCAGCTAATACTAAACAACATGAGCAACTGAAGAATAAGCAATTAAAGACTTGATATCTCTCTGCCGTAAACATATTAAAGAAACAAAAAATCCCCAACTAATCTAATAATAATAAAAATAAAATTAAATTTTATACCAATTATTAAAAATAAATTTATCAATCGTATTAAACCATAACCACCTAATTTTAATATAATTCCAGCCAAAATTATAGACCCAGAAACTGGAGCTTCAACATTAGCCTTTGGTAATCATAAATGAACAAAAAATATTGGCATTTTTACAAAAAATACAAAATTTATACATAAATATATAAAAATATTGTTTAAATCATTTTTTATAAAATAATAATCTAATCTACAATAATTTCTATAATAAAAAAAAATTGAAACTATTATAGGTAATGAAACCAATAAAGTATAAAATAATAAATATACACCAGCCTCAATTCGTTCTGGTTGATACCCTCACCCAATAATTAAAATTAATGTGGGAATTAAACTAATCTCAAAAAACAAATAAAATAAAAATAAATTTATAGAAGAAAAAGCTAAATATAAAGATAATATTAAATTTACTATAATAAATAAAAAAAGATTACTATAATTTTTTAATTTTAAAATTTTTTCCCTTGCTAAAATTATTAATCTGCAAATTCAAAAACTTAATAAAATTAAAGAATAAGATAATATGTCCCTTCCTAATATATAAGAAATATTTACTCATAAATAAGTTATTGAAATATTAATTAAAAATATAAATGTAAAAATATAAAAAATATACTGCACTAATCAAAAATTAGAAATAAAACATAAAGGAATTAATATCAATAAACCAAAAAAAAAACTTATCATAATGAAGAAAAAGTTATAATATAATCATTACCATGAGTACGAATTATTAAAACTAAAACTGATAATCCTAAGACCCCTTCACATACTCTTATAGTTAAAAAAATTATAGAAAAAAAAAATTCATATCTTAATTGAGATAAATAAATTAAAATATTAAAATATAAAGAAATTATAATAAATTCCAACCTTAATAATATAATTAATAAATGCTTACGTTTAGAAGCAAAAACTATTATTCCTGATAATCTTAAACATAAAGATAAAATAATATAAATTAACATTAGTTTTAATAATTTATAAAAAATATTGGTCTTGTAAACCAAAAATAAGATTTTTCTTTTAAAACATCAAGAAAAAGGATTCTCCTTATCTTTAATCTCCAAAATTAATATTTTTAAAATAAACTATTTCTTGAAATTACTATAATTTTAATTATAAGTTCCATTATTATAAGAATTTCTTTCTTATTTATAAATCATCCCCTTTCCTTTGGAATAATTTTACTAGTTCAAACTATTTTAATTGCAATAATAACAGGATTAATAAACTATAACTTTTGATTTTCTTATATTATTTTCTTAATTATAATTGGTGGTATATTAATTTTATTTATTTATATAACTAGAATTGCATCAAATGAAAAATTTCAATTTTCTTATAAACTTTTTATTTTAATTAGATCACTTTGCTTAATCACTATCACCTTATTTATTATAGACCTATTCTTTTTTAATTTAAACTTAATAAATAATCTCTCAAATCAAAATATAATTCAATATTATAAACTATCAATAAATAAATTTTTAATATGACCTATAAACATTATTTTTTTCATAATAATTATTTATTTATTAATTACATTAATTATAGTAGTAAAAATTACTAATATTAAATCAGGACCTTTACGACAAAAAAATTAATGAAAATACCTATTCGTAAAACTTCACCTATTTTTTCCATTTTCAATAGATCCTTAATTGATTTACCTTCACCTTCCAATATTTCAACAATATGAAATTTTGGATCTCTTCTAGGACTTTGTTTAATGATTCAAATTATCACTGGATTATTTNATTTTACTTTTTCAAATGTAACATTGGAAAAGAAACATACTCTTCATCACATTCATTATATCGAAGTACTATAAGCTTTCTACAAAACTGATTAAATGGCACACATGTTAACGTGATTTTGGGTTTTACAACATTGATATCAAATTCTGAGGACTTGCATGGTTTAACAAAGAGATCTCCAATTTTATCATATAAATATCCCAACATTACAAAATTATTTTCATTAAAACAAAAATTTTTTATTTCAAAAACGTCCCCATTTTTTAATTCTACAAATCTATTCGCTATCGTGTTACAAGACAATATACAACTTTTTGTGGAAACTTTTTTATACTGAGGATTTCTACAGCCATCCAATAATGGACCCTCTGTGTGTGTATTCAAATATTTAAAATCGTTGTCTCCATGGTTTTCTGATACAATTATTGTATTAGAAACAGTTTCTAATTTATTTTCTTCTATTATTCTACGAATTACTTGTTGCAAGGGTTTATCAGATTTCCTGATTTTTTTTAAAATTTGTTGCATAAAGTTTTCAAAAGGGAATGCACTGAAATTATTAAGATTACCAAATTTTCTAACGCAATCCACCAAATGAAGCAAATTATGTACATTATGTGAAACAAAACTATTGGCATAGATTTTCTTAGAATTAGTAACAAAAAGAGCAAGTAAATTTTCAACATAGTTTAGCCAAGAACTATCCGAAGCAAGATTATCATTAAGAAGTATAGAAGTGGTAGAAGTACAGAAAGAATGATAAAATTTGTATAATGTTGCTTACACAAAATGTTCTTTAATACAACTGGGCCATTGTACAGCAAAAATGTTCTAAATTCGGTTGATTTATATCTCTTACATTCACTAATTTGTCTGGTCTTTCTTGAAAATTCTGATGGAATATGATTTCTCAATTTAACAAGTCTAGATGATATTTTATTCACATAAAATGCCTGCAATTTGTAAGCAAAGCAAATTAGATGCATATAATCAAGTGGTACATTATTTATTAAATCGAATTCAGGGATCATCTCCATAATAGATGAACCTATGTGATGGTCAGGTTGGTCTCGATTTCTAAAACTGGCATCGGTGCGTCTATTAAAATTGTTATCTAGTAAGCAAACACATCCGTGTACAATATCACCTTCTTGGTCACATTTTGTACATGAAAAATAGCCTGCATGCCCTTTTATTTGTAAGACATAAGATTTGGCTGGTGTGTCACAAATTAACATTTGTATTCTAAAAGGACATTTAATATTATTAATACAAAGTTTATTTTCTGTTAATAGCATACATTCAGAGACAAAATTTTGTAATAAAATATTTGGATTCTTCGGTTTTTCCGAGCCATGATATAAAGCAACAACAAACACTTTATCTTCTAACTTTTTTATAGATTTTATTAAACAGAGAACTGGCCAAAATGCGCTACTAGAACTTTCAACTCAACGGAAGTCCATCAATATTCACGGCAAGTTTTACTTCATTACCGTTCTGAATAGTTATCTCATTCTTTTTACACAACATATTAATTGTTTTTTCAATTCCAAAATAATAATAAGTGCCACCACCTTCAACTTCAATGACCTCTAATGAATTAGGTGTTTTTAAAAGTGATCGAGGATCTTTTGGTAAGTTTATATCGGGAAATGTTTTGTTAATTACTTGTAAAAGTTTTTTTAGTGATGACTGATGTATATTTTCATCAATAGACCATTGGGCNTGATACAATTATTGTATTAGAAACAGTTTCTAATTTATTTTCTTCTATTATTCTACGAATTACTTGTTGCAAGGGTTTATCAGATTTCCTGATTTTTTTTTAAAATTTGTTGCATAAAGTTTTCAAAAGGGAATGCACTGAAATTATTAAGATTACCAAATTTTCTAACGCAATCCACCAAATGAAGCAAATTATGTACATTATGTGAAACAAAACTATTGGCATAGATTTTCTTAGAATTAGTAACAAAAAGAGCAAGTAAATTTTCAACATATTTTAGCCAAGAACTATCCGAAGCAAGATTATCATTAAGAAGTATAGAAGTGGCAACAGAAAGAATGATAAAATTTGTATAATGTTGCTTACACAAAATGTTCTTTAATACAACTGGGCCAGTGTACAGCAAAAATGCTCTAAATTCGGTTGCTTTATATCTCTTACATTCACTAATTTGTCTGGTCTTTCTTGAAAATTCTGATGGAATATGATTTCTCAATTTAACAAGTCTAGATGATATTTTATTCACATAAAATGCCTGCAATTTGTAAGGCGGCTTGCCAAACACCCAACCAAATTTTTTATTACATAAAAGTCTTTTAACAACACCCAAGCAAATCAGATGCATATAATCAAGTGGTACATTATTTATTAAATCGAATTCAGGGATCATCTCCATAACAGATGAACCTATGTGATGGTCAGGTTGGTCTCGATTTCTGAAACTGGCATCGGTGCGTCTATTAAAATTGTTATCTAGTAAGCAAACACATCCGTGTACAATATCACCTTCTTGATCACATTTTGTACATGAAAAATAGCCTGCATGCCCTTTTATTTGTAAGACATAAGATTTGGCTGGTGTGTCACAAATTAACATTTGTATTCTAAAAGAACATTTAATATTATTAATACAAATTTTATTTTCTGTTAATAGCATACATTCAGAGACAAAATCTTGTAATAAAATATTTGGATTCTTCGGTTTTTCCGAGCCATGATATAAAGCAACAACAAACACTTTATCTTCTAACTTTTTTATAGATTTTATTAAACAGAGAATTGGCCAAAATGCACTACTAGAACTTTTGCTCAACGGAAGTCCATCAATATTCACAGCAAGTTTTACTTCATTACCGTTCTGAATAGTTATCTCATTCTTTTTACACAACATATTAATTGTTTTTTCAATTCCAAAATAATAATAAGTACCACCACCTTCAACTTCAATGACCTCTAATGAATTAGGTGTTTTTAAAAGTGATCGAGGATCTTTTGGCAAGTTTATATCAGGAAAAGTTTTGTTAATTACTTGTAAAAGTTTTTTTAGTGATGACTGATGTATATTTTCATCAATAGACCATTGGGCTAAATCTGAACTAAACTGTCTATGTCTGTGACTAACAGAACAATTATTAATGTTGTCATTTATATTATTTAGTATGTCTTTTTTAGTATGCTTTAGAACCTCTTGAAAATTTACATTTTGACTATTTTTAACAGGACAGACTGTATCAAAATATTTATAAATCAAGTTAGAATTAGAACCCGAGTTAGAACTAGCAATTTCATTATGAACATCATCATGAGAACTACAATCTAACTCGAGTTCAAACTCGTTTATCGAATTAGTTTGATTGTTAGACGATGCAATGAGCAACATGAACGTATCTGTTTTTTTCTTGATTGCTCTTTGACGTGATCTTTTGCCTTTTTGTAGTTTGTTCATTATTATATGAAACCACTGCTTTTACATAAATAAAATTTTCTAACCTAAAAAGTGATCTTTAAAATATTTAAAAGTGCTTAATTAAAGTTACTTACCTCAATTGCAAATTTTCACAAAACACATGTAAAATAAAACCAAAGTAGTATATTTCTTCTAATTCAAATCATAGACAAAATTTATATTATTCTATATTTTCTCTAAATAAATATGTCCACACCCATGCCGTTCCCACCATTTCACAGAAAGAGAGCTGATCAGATCACACATATCACATGCGTTTCGATGGCCGTTTCTTCACGCATGCGCAGTTAATTCCTGTGCTTTAATTTGAATCGTATTTACCGGTTACTAACCACCAGTGTTTATTTATTAAATAGAAACATAGACGTTATTCTTTGATTCTACGATAGAAACAAAATAAACTTGTAGGTGACGTAATATTAAATTAAGCAATCTGTAGCTAAAATCATAGGCTAAAATATTAGGTTATAATTATATAGGTGTGTAGAATTATACCTATATATTCTGTGACCCAAGTAACTTTCTGCATAAAATTATATATTTTCATATCTTTCGAGTTTCACTCGTTTTTATTGCCTTTTAGTGTTAGTCTAAATAAATGATGTAGGTATTCAATACAATTTTTAAATATTTATTGAAATCATATACATTAATGGACACCTTATGTATATTGACTTATGTATATACCTTAAAGAATATACATAGTATATGATACTGATGAATATTAGTTGCTGAATATATAATGAATATCCTACGTATATATTAAAATACATATACAGATTCTAACATTTCATGCATATGCTATAGATATACATATCCATGCCATGTTATGTGGGTGGGTACTCAGGTTATGAAGTAAAATATTACAAAATGAGTTTCGCTATTCTGACCTCGAATACGTAATCAGCGACCCCGAAAACCCCCGTATACCAAATTTGGCGCAAATCTGTTATTGTTTGAAAATTCGTAATATCTGACTTTAATTGACACGTTTATTGAGGTTAGAAAAAGAACCATTAATGCTGACCGCGAATTCACGTTGGGCGGGGTCTTAACTATATAAATGAACATTTGAATATAGAAAAAAAAATTGTTGTATTTCTCCTAGCACTTTTTCATGAATTTTTGTTTTGTTTTTTGAGGTTAGGAAAGGATCAGGAAGAAAAAATACTACAGATAACATATGTCGCATGAAAAATACAGACTACTTTTCTTTTTTGTGTGGCTGTGTTATGAGTGACCTTTAGAAATTAAAATATCGATTTGAAATTTTCAGAATCGAGATTTTTTTCAACCTAGAAAATGATAAAATAACGAGAAAAAATTTAAAAAAAATTAAAATTTTGACGATTTTGAAAATTTTTTAAAATCTTGAGCGACCTCTAAAAAAATTATTTTTGAGCTGATTTTTTATGGGGACTCTTAAAACATAATAAACTAACATATTTTCACAAGAACGCGAATAAAAAAAATATTCGTTTTTTTTGGGCCAAACAGTTTTCAACATTTGTAGTATCTTGCTGTAGAAACGTAATAAGTTATATTTTGCAACAACAAAAAGAAACTTTTTCCGTGTAAAAAATGTGTTATGTTCATTTCAATTTAAAAAGGGACACAAAGAAGTTGACACTTGTCAAGTGAATTATATAATTTAATTTTTTTTATATCTTCAACCATTATTGTTTTATTGAAATTAAATTAGTTCATAAGAAGAGTTATGTAAACAGTTATTTTAAAGTTATAATTAAAAAAATTATAATAAAGTTAATCTTTTCACTTTTGTCTTTAGAAGTAAAAGTAACATTTTCATCTAAAGAGAGAAAAAATGTCACTTTCGTATCACTGTAAGAAGGTACACACTTTCGCGTATATGAGCTAAAAAAATAAACCAAATACTAAAGCAAAATTATTGCTCAGACTATATTTCCGAAGTGAGATACCTCTGGCTTCAAATCAACATATTAAAAATATTAACTCCGCATTATACCGTAATTCGAATTCTTATCTGCAGAAAGCATAGAAAATCGAATAAATCTGTATTGTGCATACACTTGACATCGGAGAGAGAATCTTCGCTGCAATAACAACCATAAATATAAAACTGGAACTTATTTCGAAGTAATATGTGCGAGTAGTCGTAGAAGTAGCGTCATCCGCTTGGATACGAGGAAAACGACGAAACTCGGTATTATGCCTTGGAAAGTGTGTATTTACTTTCGATACGGTGTCACTGATCCCGAAAAATTGTTCAGTCAACAAGACAGACTTCACATGCATTCTGTGAAGATTCCCTCGGACCCTTTCTCGCATATAACAGTAACTTCCTTAAAAATCTTTTCTTAATATACATTTTAGTAAAAAATGCAAATATGGTCATTAGTCACGATTTCTTTTCCAAAAATTGAAATTGGAATTGGAACCATTGGAAACTAAGTCAAAATGTAAAATACTCCTAATAAGCCAACAGTGTACGTGCAACAATCTATATCTAAATACATTCAAATGTAATGTTAAAACACTCTCTATAAAAAAATCAAATCTTAAATGATACCTTAAATATGTCTGACTATGTCATAAAGTAACTTTCGAAGCTATGCTATTGTTTATAAAACATTTAGAGACTGTTATGTCTGTGGCTTTTAAAACATTAGGACTTTATTGTTAAGAATTATAATACATTTGTCAGTGCTTTTCGATTGTTATATGTTTCGCCTATACAACCTTAGAATACGATTATACATCTGTAGTCTGCAACCCTACATATGCTACTCACGTTGCTGATTTGGAAAAAGTTCAAAGACTTTATATAAAATCGACTTCATTCATAGTACCTTGTATATACCCACTTGTAAGTTATCCGTATGTATATACTACATGGCACATTTTATTCTACAGTTGCTAGCTGAAAAAAACATCAGTAATTCATAATATATTCTTGTTCATAAATAGCTCGTCATCATATTTTGTACGATACAAGTATTGTAGAATAAAAAAAAAATCAAGAATATTGACAAGAAATAATATTTTATCATTAACCAAATAATTTCTACATGTAACAAAGTTGGAAGAATGTAGATATCTTTTCTTCAGTATAAGACAAAAATATTATAATGGACAAAAGATACGGTCAATCAAAAACTCATTTGGTGTTTTAATTATGTATTTACTGTGTTATTTTAGTGGTAATACAGTGTCTCACCACGAACTCCATCGATGTATATCTGGGAAACCACTGAAAGGATTTTTTTGAAACTGTGGTGGTGTGATACGGGCTGTGGAGCCTACCAAGTTAGAATATTTTCAAGGTCATCGTACTTCCGGTTATACTGGAAGTCGATACCAACTTGCTTATTTTAAATGGAACCCCCTGAATATTATTGCATTTTTGGAAAGAGCATTTATTTTTAAGTTGAAAACACATAGCACATTCTATACTTAGGATTTACCGTTTCCGTTTTTAGGCAAAAAATTACACATGCAGACTGTCAGCAAAATATAATTTTCCCGGAAAGAGAAGTTTATTTTTTTGTGCGAATTGGACATTTTGTAGAGCAAGATGTAATTTATCGGATTTGACATGAACATTTTCCAGATTTTATACAGGGTGGTAGAAAAAAGATCGAATATGAAGTTCAGAAAATGTGCAAAACTCGAAATTTTTAAAAGGAAACCCCCAACTTTTTTAACGTATTCACATTCTACAGCAAAATTGAATGTAACTTTGTTAAAGTTTCCTTGTACCTAAACCCAGTCATTTTAATTTTTTACGGATAAACATTTCCTTTATCCCAAAATGGTGTTTCCAGTTGTTTCACACATTTTAGCTTGGCTTTACAGATATTAGCAAGGTATACCTTTTTTAAGCAGAAAAGTTGGGGGAAAAGATTTTTCCAGGCCAAAGTGAAATACACCGTCGCACAAAAGGGATTTGCAGCTTAAATACGTCCTAATGGTCGCTTGTGGCGCCCTAGAAGATACAACGAAATCGTCGATAAATTCGAATTTCCAAATAATCCCCGGATACAAAATTTCACGAAATTAGCTCGAAGTGATCGAAATATATTAAAGAAAATTAATTTTTTTAACTTTTACGTACTGTAGCTCCATTATTAAATTTTTGATATAAGGCAAGTTTATTTAAATCGACTTATTTTGAGTCATACTATGTCTGGTAGAGCATTGTACAGACCCTTTAAAGACACCCTATATAAGTCTATTTATTTCAAAATACAAATCGCCCAGACTTGTTAAATTTAGTTTAATGAGAATAAATTCAAGTTTTCGAAGTAAAACTAAACTAAAAATAACTTAAAATGCTTCATATAAGCTGATAGCGACGTTATACTCCTATCGCTTCTGTCGACATATCTAAATTCGTCCTCCGAAAACATCAGTTTCATCGAGTTCACGAACTTTTAAAAAATGATTCCTATTACCTTTGGTATTTAAGGAGGGCAAAGGATTACGGTTATTTGTGAGAACAAATCCAACAGAACCTTCACCGGATATTTGTGAAGTCAGTCTTATTGACTGAGCAATTTATCGGGATCACTGACACTGTATCGAAACACTTTACGAGGGTTTAATACCAAGTTTCATCAGTTTCGGTAAATGTAGACGGCAGCGTACTTTTACGTGTACATCAGAGGTATTTTGTAAAACTTTACTTTTTAATAGCTACGTAGGAACCAGAAAATAAAATTACATTTGAAAAATATGTATACCTATAACAAGTACAAAAAGGAAATTCTTAAAATTTAATATTGAAGACTGTGGTTCCAACAATACTATTGTATTAACTGTTATAGTTATCGTTATTCCTTCTGAAGATATTAACTCGTCATAGTCACTATTGGAAGATCTCAATTCATGGTAATTTCATGTACAGCGCTCTCGATTTTTCTACCCAAATCCCACTTTGTCTTCGATGCCAATAGAATGATTTAAATAAGATTCCTAGTTGGCTTGTGACACGGATTCGATTGCATGCATTGTAAGAGTCATTACATCGACGCCCGATAAATCGGCCAGTGATGTTGATGTTTTGTAAATACCATTTAATTGTCGTCCAAGCCAACTCAATAGGTAGGAGCCAGTAATTGTATAAGACTTTTCCATTGATTTACTTGGTGGGATTACTTCATATAACTGAGGATTTCACCGCACTGGACTGTGATTAAGATTATTTTGTTGGAGCTAGAAAAACATTTCTAATTTTATGGCGTAAATACCTGGTGGGGATTTTTTTCTTTAACGTAAGAGTGTAGACTAGGATTTTTCTTTTACTTTAACATTTACTCTTTCCAAGTCATCTTAGGCGTAATAGTCTAGAAGGAAAACCATTTGCTTGTTTCATGGCAGTAAGTAACTTTCTGCAGGCTGGAATATGCTTTAAATTTATGAAAAAGTTCTCCATTTTTTAGTAATTTTTTGCTGACAGAAATATTTAAGTATATAGGAACAGGGCTAGTGTAAAGAAACACGAAAAACCTGGTTAAAGAGATATGGAAGCTCGAAGAGTTACCAGATGAGTGGCTGGAAACAGTTCTGCATCCTATCCGTATGAAAAGGAAACAGGAGTAGATATCAGAATTATAGAAGCATTGTTTTTCTGAAAGCGGCGTGCAAAATCTAACAATATACAATAAAAATAAGTTAACATACAAAGGGCGTTACAAGAGAATACCAGTGTGATTAGAGAATATAAGCAGAAATTTTGCATAAAGGCAACCAACACTTGCCATGTTTATGGATTTTAAGAGGTATATGACGGAGTGAACAGAAGAGAGATGTACAAAATTTTAAAGGAAGTAGTAATTTGCATCAAATTGATTAGAATGATCTTAAAAACACCTAAATCAATAAGAGTAAAAGACAAAACTTCGGACAAATTTGAGGTGGGAAAAGGACTAACAATAAGACAAGCTCCCATTGATTTTATTTAATTTCTGTGTAGAAGAAATTATTAGGGCTGCAAAAAAGTCTTCTGCAGGGTCTGATATACTAAACAAAAGATAGCACTTGCAATGCTGTAGCAAGAAATAACCAGGAATTAAAGGAGATGATAAGGAAACTGGAAAAGAATGCTCATAAACTGAGATATTGTATAAATAGAAAATCATAGAATAAAAAACAATCAGAGCCTTAAAATAATAACAGGTAGAAAGGAATAAGATGTCCCAGAACTGATGATAATAAATGAGATAGTGGATTATACAATTAAAAGCGAGATTTTCTTCTGTGGACATGCGTCCTAAAAAGCACCCTTTCCAAGTAACAACCCTTTAAAGTTTAAAAAAGTAACTTCTCCTGGTTAATGATAAGTAAAATTAAACCATAATTTGTAAATTTGTGTTTTGGGTATACTTTACTTATTTCTGAACAAAAAAAATTTCTCAGTGCACCATGAAGCTTACTGAAACGGAAATAATTGAAACTTTAATTAGGGAAATTGTGTAAAAATGAGAACATCTTTTTTTTCAAGATTAGAGAGACATACTTACATAGCTTGGAAGCAATGCTATTTGGGACACATGTTCATAGAACAAAAAAACAAATTTTTACCTGTAAAATCCAGAATATCATGTTTTAGCGTAAATCCTGAGACTTTATCTTATATATGACAGTAATGCAACCGACAGTTACTTTTGGTAGCGAAGTATGTACACTGAACAAGAATGAGCAGCAGATGTTGAAGGTGTTGAGCAGAGGAGTTAGAGAAGAAGAACTTATGAAGACCTGCAGAAGTTATAAAAAAATCTGAAGATTATAGATAGCACAAGGTTATGGTGGTATGCATAAGTTGCCCGGGGAAGAGAACGTAAAAGTTGTTGTTCAGGAAACAGTTCAGTTGGTGGTAAGAAAAGACGATGAAGAAGACGTGAGACCAAGAACACCATGGAAATTTGAAGTATGTTAATAGAAATGATGCGCTTGAAAGTTATGAAAGCGGCTGGTGATGGTGATGGACTGGTAGTAGTACATACAGGTACATTGATAAATGTAAATGTGATCTGTATTCAATCATACTGCAGAACCTTTTTAAATCGCATTCAAAATAGAGATATCAGCATCTGCAAGTAAACAAATACAGTTTAAAGCTGCGTGTCACAACCAAACAAAGGGATAATATATCCGTGCATATCGTGAAACCGTTACTTTGCGTGTATCGAACTCAATTCCGAGGTAAAAACAATACGGTTCCCACCTATCTATATATCCGGGTCCCCTTATCGTCACGTTTCGTTTTCAATATGCGAATCAAATTGGGAGATCGGCGTGTCTTATCGGAACGCGGGAGATCCGGCTTGTAAATAAAATCAAGCAAGCTTCCTAGCGGCGATAAACCGATATCGGCTTGTGTGACATGCCACATCGATATGCGCTCCTTGGTAAAAGGAAACGCATCGCTTGGTATCGAGGGGGATTGTCTGAATCAAATTGTTCGGAAATTATCTATTGGCGTTCGAGGAAAATATTTTAAGTATTTAAAAATATGTCACGTTTTGGAGAGAACAGCTTATGCTGATAGAGTCAATATAATATAGAAGGGAGCAAACATAAAATTAGTTTTAGATTGAACGGAAAACTCGCAAATTGTGAAATATCTAATAACAGTTACGCCCAAAAATTTTGAAATATTTTTAAATTCCTAATTTAATTATTAGGGGGAGCTTTTGCAATACACACAGAAAACACTATCTTGACAATTAACACAATTGTTACTAGAACTATTACAGGAACAAATTGTATCAAACTTTCATACAATATCGTATGAAAATTGAGAAATTCTGCAATTTGTTGGCAATAATTTCATAATTGCACAAATAAAACAATGAAATCGTTGAATTTTCACACAATTTGCTCCTGTTCTATTACCAAAAATTATTATTGTTTCTAAATAGATCTGTTCAATTCTCTACAAATTTTGTTTGAACAACTTTCTTTTGGCAACGTCAATATGGAGGACAACATGGTGAATTTTACTTGAGTTTACCTCATCCTAATTTAACAAACTGTCTCATTTTATAGAGATCTTTAATCTAATTTATATTACTTTGTTATAAGCAATTGAATTTGTACGCTCAACGATGGAAGTTGCTTTTCATAATAACGTCATATTCGCTTTGATTTCTGAAAGAAATCAAGTGTAACTTTGTGTCTTCGATCGCTAATTATGGAAAATAAATATAAAAACAGAGGGTCTTTATCTCTTCCTGTTTTAAAAATAATTGCAAATAAATTGGACCTTAAATACAATATTTAGCAATCAATAACTAGGCTGGAATAAAATGATAAAACTCTTAAAATGAAAACTTAAAAAATACATGAATTGTATAACGTTTTAACATTCATTATTTATTTGGAGCAAGTTATTTTTTCTTTGTTTATTTCAATATTATTGTCATCTGTAAAAAGAAAATAGTCAAATAAACTCTTGATATGAAGAGACTAGTAAATGGTGTTTTTTTCGAAATTACTTTTACCTAACCAAAAACCTCACTATAAACGTTTCAAAAACCAATTTTTAGAAACTATGAATAACGTTTTTTTTTCAAATATGTTTGAAAATTTAATTCTGTGTGTTTATCTGCCTACATTTTTAAACATTTGCAGAAAAAACGTCACATAATTTCGGAAATGTAAATGGATTGATTTTCAAAACATTACCTGTGAAATGTGTGATATAGTGATATTTACTTATTTTCTGGATTTTTCAACGGTATTTTTGGTTATGCAAAAATAATTTCATAGAAACAACCCTCGATTGAGACTTTTGGCGCAAGGGTTTTATTTTGACAGGTGACAAAATATTAAAATAAACAATGGAGGACATTAAATGAACGCTTAAATTCTACAAAATTCATCTGATTTTTTAATACGGTGCCTCATTAGAATCCTTTTCATCACTAGATACTTCGTCCGAAAATAAAAAAGGATTCTAATGAACACGAATCTGAAAATTTTTGCTACAAAAGCAACAATGTAAATTCGATTATTTATGTTGAAATTATGTTAGTCTTGAATTTTGAGTGAACTACCTTAGACACTTAATATTTTCAGGACATTGTGGATTTAAAATTTTAACCCCATGTTTTTCAGAAGTCGTCAAACTCAACTTCTCGATAACTCAAAAGAACAATCTGCACATTATATGGAGCCTAAAAGAATAGCCACGAGAATCAATCAAAGCAAACTAAGATAGAAACATTACCTATTTGGCGTCTATTAATGAATAATTTTATTAAGAGCATTGCCTATTATTGCATAATAGTAATTCCAGTTTTTCGTGTTTTAATTTAGTCGTTTTTAAGTACCAACGGAAGCTTAATATCTTGTTATGAATGACACTGATTTTATTTTGTATCTAATATATTGTTTAAATTCGTATTAGTGTTAATTATAAACGTACAATATTTGTTGGGATAGAATTTACACTTACGGAGAAACACGCCTGCGTAACATTATACAGGGTGTTTCAGAAAGACCTTAATACAGACCCGTAAATACAGAGGGTGATAGTATAACAAGAAATAAGAATTTTTTGTCTTATGAATGTCTATTTCCTCTTGTTTTCGAGATACTGAGCGATAAATTTTTTTAAATAGAAATGTTACTAAAATTTCTAAACGGTGCGAAATATTTGGCATTCTGGGGTTTTAAAGATACCAAATACGCTGGTCTAATTATTTTTTGGATATTTCATAGAGGGCGCTAGTTATGCTATATTCCTATTACATTTTAAGATCTAATTTTTTTAAGGTAAGGTTTTTTACCATTCGGGCTCGAATTACTAATGTACAATTTTATTTTCTAAAAATAATATACTCTGGTTAGAACTTCCTAATGTGGACGGTTTTCGAGAAAAAAGGCTTTCAATTAAACTCTTACAATATTACGGTGTATAAAATAAGTGACTTATCTCAAAGTAGGTTTGTATCTAAGCTTATTGATGGATCTCTAATAAACAACGCATACATCCTTAGTAATATTTTAAACTCTAATTAACCTTAGGTATATCAAAATTTTAGTAATTGTTAGTGACTGTAGTTAGTAATGACTAATTACAGTCATTAAAATTTTGCTATAAGGTTAATTAGAGTTTAAAATATTACTAAGATCGTATGAGCTGTTAATGAGACATCCATCAATAAGTTTTGACATAAGCCTACTTTGAGAAAAGTCACTTATTTTATACATCGTAATATTGTAAGAGTTCAATTAAAAGCCTATTTTCTCGAAAACCGCCCACATTAGGAAGTTCTAACAACTGTATATTATTTTTAGAAAATAAAATTGTACATTAAAAATCAGTAAAAATGATAAAAAACCTAACCTTAAAAAAATTAGTACTTACAATGTAATAGGAATGTCGCATAAATAGCGCCCTCTATGAAATATATAAAAAATAATTAGACCAGCATATTTGGCATCCTTAAAAACTCCGGAATACGAAATTTCATAAAAATATTTCGCACCGTTTGGAAATTTTAGTAAAAATTCTATTTAAAAAAATTTATTTTGTCACTCTGTATCTCGAAAACAAGAGGAGATAGACATATAGTTCATATGACAAAAAATTCTTATTTTTTGTCGTACTGTACTTACGGGAGGTCTTTCTGAAACACCCTGTATACGTCTTTATAATATATGTCTATTTACCGGGATAGTATTTCAAATATCATAATGGGCCGTGAAACTCTTATAATTTTCTAATGTTGCAGAAAATGTCGTTGGTCTCCCTCTAGTAATTCAATGATTGTTCAAATAATGTATTTTTCCTTCGTTTCGCTAATGCCATGAAATTCCGTGTACACCTCACGTGAATCCCGTGTATAATTTCCAAATGTAATAGCGTGAGAACACAAAGCCAAAAAGCGGCAGCGGTGCCGAACGTAAGGGAAAGCTATTAATTAGAGAAAAAGGGGCCGATTGTATTAATTATCTTGTCGTGTGAAGCAGCAGTTCATCACAATAAAGGATAACAATGCAATTGGCGCGGCAAGGAAGGTCCTTTGTGGTATCGTTCACGTTTTGTCTGCTTCCTACGTTGTCACCTTTTTTAATTTTAGGGGGTCTTTTTGCACGCGAATTCGAGTGTGAGCTTACAAAGCTACAGTACAAATTAGTACGAAATATATTTATGCGCACTCATTATATGTATAGTCTGCATATGAGAAAGAAACAACCAAAATAATCCAGCTAATAATATATGAGAATATTTAATCAACGCACAGACTGTAACAAAACACTTCAACATAGTAGGTTGTAGTAGTTAATATATTTATATAGCAGTTTATATATTAAACAGAGAGCAATTTGTTAATATAACCCATTATAAGAACGGAACGTCGATAAAACTCATGATATAAGATCTCATAATTAGCAGAAACAGTGTGTAGGGTTAGATCTAAATATCAATGATGTGCCCATTTCTAAATGTCAACTACGTTTCTGGGCATGCAATTAGAAGATTCCCTAAATTGGAAGGAATAATTTAATATCAAAATAGCATTTGAGGAGCAAACATGCATAACGTCTTAAATCCGTTTAGTATAATTTGGAGTAAATTGTAAAAATGTTGTTACCTTTCAGAATTGGGTTAAAGTACATTGTAAAACTGATCAGATGTAATGCAACTTGTGTGAATTTATATTTTGCGGTCTTGTAGTTATAAAAAATTATATTTTGGATTTAAGAATTTGGAAGAATCAAAATGGATTTAATACGATTTGCCTGCTTTAAGTTGGGATTTATGTCAGTTTGCTGGAGATTTGAAATAATATTGTACTATTGTATGAATAACTACTGAAGAAAGACATGTTGATAAAAAAATTTAAATGTGTATTCCAACGTCCTCTTCCAAGCAGTCACATTGCTGTTCAAATTCAGCGTCTTCTTCAATAGGTATGTCCTCAGAACATAAAGTCTCTTTGTACCACAGTAAAGTTTTGTCATCTTCCCATTGTTCTCCAAATTGTTGCGCCATCAAACGCTTCAGTGATTTTTTTTTCTTTTCAGGTCCCAGTCCCAGCTTAACTTTCCTCAGTTTTAATTTATCATTTTTACCCTTTTTTATCAAGTGGGGTAAACTTGAGATGTGACATCTGGTATCGCAGAGTATATCGTACAATACAAACAAAAAGAAAACTTCACTATTTACCTACAAAGTATTCTAGGATTGGACCGGTTTGATCGAGTCGTGACCATATCATGGATTTAACGCAATTTGCTTAGTTTAGGAGATTTTAGGAAGCTTTTACTACAGGATCTATTGTTATTTACATGACTTTAAGAGCGCCAACGGATGTAATTCAACCTCTCAATACATAAATCGCCTTTAACTTAATATGCTAAAAAATGGATTTTATACGTTTTGCATGCTTGCTCCTCATTTACTGTGTTACCTTTTTCGAAATTTAAAGCATGTACTACCGTGGTAAACAGTCATGGGCCTGTATCATGCACAAGTCAGGTCTAGGCTGAGATCTGGTATCATATTTTAGGGAAATTATATGACTTCGAAAAGTGTATTTGTCACAAAAACGCATTCAGGGATTCTTCTGTTACTCTGTAACTGTAAAATTTATAAAAAAATTATCTTGGTCATGTGGGCTATGTAACGAAAATATTGTTAGTTTTATAGGTTGTTCCATTTCGCTATATAACTTTGTTATTTTAAATGGAACACCCTGTGTATTATTCCTTGGTTAATATTAGGTAGAGATTATTAAATGTGCATGGTGTTTAAAACTTACCGTTTTCGAGATAATATTAGTTCTTTTTGAAAAAAAAATCACGATTTCAGTTCTCTAAATGAGGCTAGATAACGTCTAAACCGTAAGAGTTAAGAACCTGCAGTTTTCACAGATCGTTTTGGCATAAATTACTCTATCTTGTCATCTGTCACAGATGATTGGATAGGATTAAATTTTTAAATTTATGTATTTACTATTTGAATATAATGTTTGAAAGTGCAATTTGGTCAAATTTTATCTGTACGCAACGGACAATGCGCTTTGTCGTTATGTTGGTTTCCTTCTCAACTCTGGAAATGCGATGGGTCCCTTTTCTGATATAAGTCGTAGATAATTTCGTGTTGACGTGCAGAAGCTCGTTCTGATTATTATCCATTATGATGTTACTACCGGCCACTGCACTACACTTTTTCATTTTTAAACATTATTTATTTCACTACCTTTTAACCTGTTCAGATTTTAGTGTTGGACTTTGTTTACTGATAGTAATGATTATAAACTTTTCGGGATTTAAACCATGTATGGATACTGTCTGATTCTAACATTTGACATTACTTGCTGTGACTGACATTTCACATTTCAGATAGCTGGGGATAGGTAATTTCCACAAACTTATTGATTTTTATTGATATTCGACTGTTATTTTAGATACTAAACTGACGATGTTACTGCTTTGAAAATTTATGAGAGAGCTACTTTGAGCTCGATTTTTGCTTTTATTGAACTGAAAACAAATGAAGTGTTACCATGGAAATGTCAATTTAACTTATGAGATTTTTTTATTTTTAAAATACTGACTTTCTGTATGTTTTAATCTGCATGATCTTTACATATTTGGATACTTTAGATTTTTATGCATTTTTTGATACCAATATCTTCTTTCTAGGTTAACTTTCAAACTCTAACCAAATTTTACTTAATTTTGAAAATTAACGATTGAAAAGTTTTAGGTTCATCGATTCGTCGATAACTTTTATACACAAATTTGAACTTGGATTGGAATCTCAATACAGTTTTTGATGTTAGGAAGGTCTTTTACACTCTGCACAAGCTATTTTGCAGTTCTACGACACTTTTAAAACTAGAATCCAGAACCCCCGATGGTAGAACTTATCAAAGGTTCCTACAAGAAGAATTACCACCACTTCTAGAAGAAGTGCCGTTGAGGTTACGTCAATTATTGTGGTATATGCATGATGGGGCGCCACCTCATTAGAGCCTTACCGTTAGACAGTTGCTGAATAATCAGTATCCTAATCACTGGATTGGTAGAGGGGGACCCATTACTTGGCCGGCTCTTTCCCCTAACCTGAATCCCTTGGATTACTTTCTGTGGGGCTACCTCAAAACTATAGTATATCGTACTCTAGTTCCCAGTGTAGAAGTACTTCAACAGCACATTGTAGAGTTTCACAAACATACACAATAAGGCTGCAATTATGAGGCGTGTAAGACGATCAATGCGGAGATACTGCGCAGCATGCATTGCATCCCAAGGACAGCATTTTGAACATTTCTTGTCATGTTGTGTAGTGTTTTGAAATCTCTCAAACATATTAAGTATTGAATTTATTGTTACACATTTAGCAATCAATAGAAAATGGTAAAAATAGCAACGTAGGTACTTATTTGATTTCCCAATTATCTAAAGACCAGTAAATTTTACGAATACATTACAGGAATAGTTTATTGCCACAAATTGATTGTGCATTTTAAAAACATTTAAAATTATTTAAAAAACCAGTGGCGTACGATTTTTTTTTCAAAAATGTTCCCCTACTCCCCCAATAACTACGCCACTGCAGTGTATTTTGGAATAAGTTATCCATGAAAAAATAGTCCCCACTGTAAAACTGTCATCCCCCAAATTGTATCACTCTTTTATGCCAGTGAAGTTACAGGAAAAATAATATAAATATTTGAAACTTTTAACACCTCCATAGGGAAGCGTCCTATCAAAAACTATTTAGGAGAATACTTGATTATTTTCATCGGTAGAATCTGTCATTAAAATTTGGCAAAACTTATTACTAACACCCTATCCTATCCTATTAATATCCCAATGGCAAAAAAGTTATATTTAAACTATTCCTTGTTTTAAGTACAAATGCCATGTATAACTTCATATAAAAATTAAACCGGTAGATTTAGAACTTTTCCAAACATAAGGCCAACAAATTTCATAACTATTGGCATAATTTATAAAAAAAATAACATAAATTTAACGCCCTATATATGAAAAACAAGATACAGTAGACCCACAGTTCATACAAAAAAAATACATTTGTTATATTCGATGTTTGCTACATTATTCTGAAATACACTGTAATAAAATATAATGACCTTAAAATAACCCTGGAAATTTCCAAACATCACGTCCTACAGTATCAATTTACTTGTTCCAAAATTCTACCCATCCAGTCAAATGCGAGGTCACCAAACATTAAATCCAATAGTAATTTGAAGGCCCTTTCATTATACCAACTCTATATCTCTGATTCCTTCATTTCAATTACTCCTCCGTATGCTGCTTATTGCTGACCTTATTCAATCGACTCGCCTGAAAATCCTTATTTCAGATATACGAGGCCATTTTGACTGGTCCCCCGGTCGTCTATATAGAAACACCAGTTTGTAGGAATCAATTCGAGGCTGTTCCAGATCGCTCAAATTGCTTTCCCTGCTTTATTTCGGCACTTCAATATGTCTTCTTTGGAAACGAATATATAGAGCATCGGAGAAATTACTTACGTAGGCGTAAATTCTACAGACAATTTTAAAACGAAGAGTCGAACTACCAAAAGACTTTATCACTTCGGGAAAATGAACTATTAACTAAAGTACCCTCCAGACGATTAAATTTAATGGAACTGGAAGAATTTCTGGTGCAGAGGTCAGATATCTAATTGCAAACAGTATACATATACATAAGTTTTTAATAAATTTTTTAATACAATTTTATTCTGCACAAAAAATTCATCTCGAATATTTAGTTTTTTTGGTATGTATAACGAACAAGTTGATTTTCTTATTTCAAATTTTTACTAAATAAATATGAAAAGCATTTTTTAACCGAAATTAGAATTTTATCGCTGCCATCGCCACGAATGTGACTTGAAAATGTTAGCCACATAATTTCTAAAAAAAATAAATAAATTACCCGCCACTACTTCTACATCTTCGTAGTAATGCCCCTTTTAATACTTTTTAAAGACTTAATTTAAAAGGAAGATTATTAGGTACATATTATTAATAACAAAATGAAAGAAATGATCAATATCAAAATAACTATCAAAATCCGAATTTTATTATTTGGAAAAAAAATAAAAACTGACCCAGAATATTCTGTTTTTTCCGAAAATGGTGTCATTTTTTGTAAGTTTTGATTTTGCATTGTAGCATGTGCAAAAAGCATAGCTACCTCTAAAACAATCTGATACAGTCGTATCTTTAAATAGTTGCTTGTATCAAATTTCAATAAAGCCTTTCAAAAATTGACACCTAAATAAATTATGGGGTTTGGGATTTGTAATTCGGATGAAGTTATATCGAGTGTCCCAAAATTCACGCTAGATTTATGCGGTAAAGTGTGTAACGAAATTTTTATTAATTTCGTTTATTATAATTTATTTTATTCACACTGTATAACGTCACTTTTAATATAACACCTATATTTACTCCATAATTACTCCTAATTATCCCGCACTAACATTGCGAATAACCCGTATTATGAAAAAAGTTCCGCATCTAACGTAGATGGCACGGTACCGGAATTGTAAAAGACGTGACGGCCTACACGCTCGGTCTCTTGGAAAATTGTCGTCGAAACGAACAGATCGTAGTTCGCTAGATGGACTCATCCATTTTTTTTATCGTGGAAGAATACCGAAATTTTTCAATCTGATATGTAAATGTGGTTTCTCTCTTTTTAATTAACTGTTTTGTAATTGCTTGCTTTTAAATATTTTGCTAACGCTTGTAACTTTATTTATTTAATGTAGGTCCACTTTGACCTCCATTTTGGTCAAGACCACGAGGTGTCTTAGCTTGATTATCTTTTCGTTTACTCAAGTTTGAGAACCCGTTCTGTTGTTTTTTTATACTTTCAGATTATTTGATCGGGACATTGCCTGATTTTTGACGATTGCACAAAGGGTGGCTGAATTTCCGATTTCTTCGCAGACTTGCAGAGTTTTCTCTGGGCCCTGGCAAATTACATAGTCTGGATCAGAATTGGTTGGCATACGATCCTAAGGATTTGATTGAGGTAAGTTTCTTTTATTGCTTTTGATTAATAAAGGCAGCTTACTTCATCAGCCCTTGTGGCCACCTAATTGAACCTTTTTTGTAGTCGTATTCAGGGATGTAAAACTGCACTAAACGTATTTTATCTTATCTTTCTGGTTTTTTTATTGTAAGTTTTTTTTAATTCAAGCTATAGCAAAATTTTATCTCATATCTTTTACCTAAATATCTTTTATTGTACCACATTTTCATACATACCATTATGAAAAAGGTCAGATAAAGAAAAGAAAATCTTATTCCCATTTTACTATTACATAGGGTGCTTTCTTTTTTATTTTTGCTGTAAACTTAAATATTCACGATACGATCTAGTTGTTTTCGAATTATCTTTTGAGTAAACTTATTTAGTAAATTCTTGTTAATCATTTCGATATGTAAACTATTTTTTTTAAATATTTCAGAGTGTTTGAATTAAGTATTGCACAGATTCACAAATACTGTAGTTTTTTTTTCTTCTCGTTAGTGTAAATTCAGTCAACTTTTCACCATCCTTAGTTTAGATTTCATCGTACTATTCATAACCATAGTATTAAAATAATTAACTTTAACATTAATAGTAAATATTAAATTTAAGGAATTTTATATTACATTTTACTTCATAATCACCGACAACCAGACTGAGTATTCTCTCATACTCATCCTTGTAAATATCCTACTTGCTTATATTTTTATTCTCTGTTTTTCAAAATTGCAACACATCACCACACCACGGATTTTCTGACCAAGACAACACATTATTGAATCCAGGGCTAACCATCAACATCTTTGGGAGGAGGTTGTCATGGAGTCTGTCACCCGATAACCAACTCGCCATCTCCATCTGACAGATGACCATAACGTCAACACCCCCTTAGATTCCAGACTAACTAACCAGAGTAGGACCCATCCATATCTACACAAATCTTGTCAGAAGTGAACTTGGGTTTTGTAACCAATTATCCCAAGGAGTTATTAGTCCATGTGGAGAAATAATAAATAACGTAACAAGTGTTACCAAGGAAAAGAAAGACAGCGTGACAGCTGACAGTTCAGGATCATTACAAATAGAGCGCTACACGAAAGAACAACGCGTTTTATTATTGAGCAAATAGTGATATAACTTCATCAATGATGAAGCGATTAATTGAAAACTTCAAGAGACCTGATCATCATCATCATCATAGAGAGTCCAGGAACATCAATTCGGCACCGTGATCAAGAATTTGACGTTTCGAGAAGCGTATTCTCACGAGATTTGTATTTTCGTGTTTACAAAATTCAATTGACTCAAGAACTGAAGCCTACTGACCACGCAGAGCAAAGACAGTCCGTTGAATGGCTTATGGAACAAGTGGATGCTGATTTTTCGAACAGAATCACCATCACCTATGAAGCTCATTTTTAATTTAATGACTGCGTTAATCAACAAAATTATTGCATTTGGGCTTAAGAAAATCCACGAGTTATAGTTGAAGAAACAAATGCAAATATCAATCAATAAAAAATTTACAAGTTTTACTTAAAAACCTGTGTTTTCTAAGAAAATGACTTCTTGCGTGAATTTTGGAACACCCTTTAGTTTCCAAATATGCGCATCTTTAGAATCTATTTAAAAAATATACAGGGTGTCCCGCATAGGAACCGACATAGAGCAGGTGCATGTAGGGGTGTCCAAAATATTGTAATTTAACCAAACTTACCTATATACAAAGTTGCACCGCTGAGGAAATATTAACCCCCAAAGTGGGGCCCTAATTTTCGAAAAAAAATAATATATCTACAACACTTTACCGCAGAAGAACCAAACTTGGTACATGCTTTAGGTTTATTATTAGTCTTCTTTGACTATTATTTAAAGTTAATTGAAGCACTACAAGGTGTTCATTGGGGATGACTCATCCCTAAAATTGTACCGAACTTTTTTTCATCGACCGAATTGAAAAATGGTAATATTAATTCACAGCAGAATTTAATTTAAAACCTTTTTTTACTCTAGTTAAATTTTAAAAAATTGTATGGTTCTCAAGGAAAACCATATTTAGACCGATCAAAATAACTCATTTAGAGGGGAAAAAAAAAGGAAATTGTTACCTGGATTTATATAAGTGGAAATGGTAAAGTGGCTTATAATAAACGAAAAAAAATAAATGCGTGAGCAGGGTCGGCGGAGGGTTGATTTGGGGGGTAGAAAAGTTATGAAAAATTGTAGATTTTTGCACGATCTACAACTTTTGTATTAAATACTTTTTTGTTTGACGTCTACTTTCGCCAGAAAATACAGATTTTCATAACTTTTCAACCCCCCAAATCAACCCTCCGCCGCCCCTGCTCACACATTTATTTTTTTTAGGTTTATTATAAGCCTTTTTACCATTTCCACTTATAAAAGCCCAGATAACAATTTTTTTTCTCCAAGTGTAATTTGGTTGGACTAATTAACTGACACAAGATTTTAACAGTGTTCATTAGAAAATAATGAAAAAGTCTGTAGTAGGCTTTATCTTTCAAATTTGACAATTGGCCAAATAAATTTTACTTCACTTCTCTTCTAATTCTACAAAAAGAAAACAAGTACCTAGGTAGTTGTTAAATAAGCGAATATTTATAATACAGGGTGTCTCATAATTAGCTGCCAACCCTGAACAGACCGATTATATCATCAAAACTAAGTAAAAAAGTTCATATGAATATGGGTCCGGAAATGCTTCCTAAGGGCACAGGGACCCATTCAAGAGGGAGGAATGGAAATCATTTTTTTGCAATATCTCTCAATCGCGTTGTGATAAATGAATGAAATTTGGTATACACAGCAAAATTTTATTCATTTATCACAACGAC
>NW_019416808.1:26809-35444 GCF_000390285.2 Anoplophora glabripennis
GTGTATACCATGAATGAAATTTGGTATACACAGCGATTGAGAGATATTGCAAAAAAATGATTTCCATTCCTCCCTCTTCAATGGGTCCCTGTGCCCTTAGGAAGCATTTCCGGACCTATGTTCATATGAACTTTTTTAGTTAGTTTTGATCATAGAATCGGTCTGTTCAGGGTTGGCAGCTAATTATGAGACACCCTGTATTAATTAAAAAACAAATAAATAATAAAAATAATACTTAATTGATATTTTTTCATCAACAATCAGAGGCAATTGTTGAAATAAAATAGTTTTATTACTAACTGACAAGTTATAATAAACACTGTTAAAATCTTATGTCAGTTAATACGGTTTTTCTTGAAAACCATAAAGTTTTTTAAAATTTAACAAGAGTAAAAAAAATTTAAAATTAAATTCTGCTGTGAATTAATATTATTATTTTTCAGTCATTGAAAAAAAAGTTCGGTACAATTTTAGGGGTGTCATTCCCAATGAACACTTTGTAGTGCTTCAATTAATTTTAAATCCTAATCAAAGAAGACCAGTAATAAACCTAAATCATGTACCAAATTTAGTTCTTCTGCGGTAGTGTTGCAGAGATATTAATTTTTTCGAAATTTAGGGCCCCTCTTTGGGGGCTAATAACTCCTCAGGGGTGCAACTTTGTATATAGGTAAGTTTAGTTAAATTACAATATTTTGGACACCCCTATATCCATCTGCCTTGTGTCGTTCTTATGCGGGACACCCTGTATATTTGAATATAAGGATACCCTTATATCCATAACATTGTTTTCTTAATTTTGATCAGAATTACCCGTACAGTTACGTTAGCGGTATATTGTAACACACTCTAAATACGACAGGTATGAAAATATCAGATTTCTTGTTATTAACCTTTTTATCTGTAGTAGGATCATATTCGATGCAAAGTAATAAATCATTACCTGTCAATGGATCCAGTGCCATACGCTTTTAAGTGTTTTAGAAATTGAATAATTTCTTTATACATTATGAACGGACGAAGGGATCAGTTTACGTCTGGCACCCTTGTTCCTACAAACGTTTCTTTATTCTCATAAACTATTTATTTTAAATGTAATTTATTATAAATCCAACTTGTTTCCTAAATTCCACATATGTACTACATTTTACCTCTGTACGCGCCACTGTTTACTTGTTTTTTGTAGGTGCTCTCTGATTTACGATTAAGCTCGCCTGGTTAGTATTTGACGTATAACCGAGCACTTCGTACACTCGATGCACCTGGGCGACTACAGCTATTACCAGAATACAATGCGTATGCAGCGGTATTTCAAATTTAACATTCAATTTCATTTTAAATTTAAAATGAAATTGAATCTTACGCCTCCTAAAAATGATGACACGATTTTCCTTTGATAAAAGACCTACAACTTTTTGCTCTACTTTGCATCGCATACGATCCTACCTACGTTTACACCTCAAGGCAATGAATGATAACGTTTTTTCTACTCTAAAACATTTAGTAAGATGAATTGCTCAAATATCTCCAATGCAAAAGTGAAGAAGTTTTTTGAAGCACCCCAGTTCACCCTGTAAGCTTTGATGATGGAGGATGCTGTAGGGAGACCATATTGCTTTGAGTTTCTTCCGGTTCGTATCTTATCGCCTACAGTATACATCGTGACAATAGTGTAATGAGTTCTATGTGATAATAAATACGGGTGTTACCCTAGAAGATTGGGTATAGGGGAGGCAGAACAACTGAAATTTACTCAATTACGTTCCTGACTAATATCACAAGATTATCTTATTTAATCCTCAGACTCCAGAGAGGCGTACGTGTAAATGGCTAGTCGAATAACAATGCTTAAATGTTACATTGTAAAATAAAATTTACAAGCAGAAATAAAAGTAGGACACTTCAATAAACATCATTTTAGCTTGTGAAAAACCGGAAATATACAGGGTGTTTGGAAAAATTGGTACAACGTTTAAGGAGGTGAAAATAGAGCCAAAAATAATAAAAAAAGTTCCTATACACATTGGTCCTCTTGACCACCGTTACTGCGATATAGGCCTCTGAAGGGATCTTATCATTTGAATATTTTTTAAAATAACTTTCTTTCTGATTAAGATAACGAAATGAAAATTGTAGGTAATAATTATACCATAAGGGTCTTTAACTATCATAAGTTTCATCAAAATCGGTTATAAATAAGGAGAGTCTTCCCTTACCCGTAGCACAAATTTTTTGAATTGTTTTTAGTCCTTTGAATTATTATCAAGTAAAAAATATGATTTTTTAATGAATTTGACTTTTTTGAAGAAAAAATGTCTACTTTTTTTTCGAATTCTGTGTAGTTTGATCAGAAATAATTATTTTTTAAATACTGTATGGCTCGGAAGAGCAAAATTTTTTTTAAACATTTTCACATAGTAGACATCTTTCTTTCATGTTGACAGTTTCGTATAAAGTTTGTCACTTTCGCGTGATATCGTTTAAATTCTTACATTTCTTAGTTGTAATATTTGTGCTTGACTTTGCATTTTATTCAATAATCAATCAGTATCAATTCAATATTTTTTACAATGGTGATATGCCGATGTTTTATAATGAGTTACACGCATCAAACACTCGATTCGACAGGAAATATTGTCTTATACTTCAGATGATTCTGCAATGGCAATACCGATGTCGCTATGCTGTGTACCAACTTTTCCAAACACAAGTACTAAAGTATTGGAATTTATTTTATCTAAAACCCATAAAATTCAGTAATAGGTTTAAATATTACCCTGTAAGAAAAACAAAAGACATAAAACAGCTCAGCCTTAAGCTGGATTTAGATGATGCCATCACTTGCAAAATGCGTTAAAGTATAAACGAGAATGTCATCATGAGAATGTGTAGATTGGCCGGTACATATATTTGTCAAAAGTATACAAATGTCTTATCATGTGGATGGTGCATATCAATACATCCGAAAACATGTCTTTATTTAGCAAAGCTACATAAACACACCAATAAAATTTACACGGCACCTGCTGCAGAGATCTCAGGAGTAGGATTCATTTCCAAAGGTTGGAATTTGTAACTTTTCTACATTCGCAAAAAAAATTGTAAACACGCAGTTGACATGCGGACGACTGTATGTAAACATCTACAAACATTTGATATATTTGTGTGACTATACTTTATGTCACATTGTGCGTGTGATGTAATTTGGCGTTATTTGACACATTTATGTTTGACGAATGTTTGGCGAGTGAACTAGAATCTAATTTTTAGTTATACCTCATGTGGCAACCAATCAAGGTTGCCAACACAAATAAGAAAAGCGCATATGTTTGGATACCAGTCAAGCCTCGTTTTGAAAGAAGTAATCGAAGACCGTGATATGCCGATGTATGACAATGAGTTACACGCATCAAACACTCGAGACGACAGGAAATACTGTATGAAACTGTACTAAAATTAGAACTGATTTCAGTAATTAATTAGAGCTTTTTAATTTTGCATAGTATCATACACAAATTGCAACAAATATTGTTGCAGTTTCTGTGTGATACTGTGCAACGTTAAAAAGTTCTTAATTAATTACTGAAATTAGTTTTAATTTTAGCATAGTGTCATACGACCCTTATACTTAAGATGATCCTGTAATGGCAATACCGCTATGCTGTGATACAGGGTTTAGCTTACAACTTTGAATTTGGGGTTGCTTCTTGATATATGCATTAAACAACACTGTAAGCTGGTTATCTTGTAAAGTAAAATATTATGAAAGGAGCTTCAAGTCATTCGCTAAGGAAAACAAGCCGTATGCACAGTTTCTTGTGAGGTCCCATACATCAACTAATTTCAAAAACGGGAAAGGTATGAATATCACAGTAAAGTTTTTTTTCTGTAAGGAAATAATATCATAAAGAGAATTCAGTTTTTTTTATTAAATACAATGACATTTCAAAACCCAGTTTAATTAAAAATTTCTCTCAAATTTCGAAATTAGAGTCAATATATAGAAAATGAAAAAGGACTGTTTACTTATCTGCATATTATCAGAATTTGAATGCTGTACTTAATACAACTTAAATCCATTTGATGAATCTTCAACTGTTTTTGAGTAATTTATCAAAAACTGTGTTCCAAATATAATATTTGAAAAATCCTTTTGCAATCGTCTTACGGAAAACTCTTACTCTTGTAATTACTAATTTTTTGTTTATTTTCACATCACTGTTTGAGGTGTGTGGCTTCTTCGTTATTACACCCTGTATGATACATAAAAATATACTCCCTGGAGGTTATAAATTCAGTCAAGCTATTTTATTTCCGGAACTTTTACCTACTGCCCTTTTGTGACATATATTTGGTCATATGTCACTAAAATAGGTTAATTTAGAAAAATCGCAAACACCACGGTAAATTATGGCCGCATTTAGAGTTTACGGATAGTATAATTTTATTTTCTTTCTACAAATTAAAGAAACGTATCTTTTATATAAAACTACAGGAATTACATGTTCATTCTGGGCACAGTCTAACAGCACCGTAACATAATGAAATTAATATTCTTATTTTTAATACTAATTGTTTAAAAAGTCCCAAAATAATAACACAATACCTTTTTAGTCGTTTTAATAAAAAAAAATAATGACTGGCATGAAACAAGTGTATATACAAAGCCAACACATATTGAGAGATATTTACATTTCAATTCAAGTTATCATTAAACATAAAGAAAGGTGTAGTAAAACGTTTAGGTATATGACAGCAAATTTAATTTTTACCAAAAAATATTTTCCAAAATGAAATGGAGTTCGTGAAAAATACATCACAATCAATATCTCGAAAGATTTATTGACAGAACTTTTGAAAACATTGAAAATAAAAATTATCAAAGCCAACATTTGAATTCTAAGTCAATTTAAATAAATTTAGAAATTACAATATCCAATGGGACAAAGTCCCAATTACAGAATAAGGTAAAACAGAAATTAATAAATAATAAAATAAAAATAATAAATAAATAAATTTAAAAATTAAAAAAATAAACATTAGATATAAAAGTATAAGTACTATACAAAATAGAGCAATCAAAATAGAAAATCCAGACAAAAGAACTTAAGTGTAAACAACAGCACACAAATAAAACAAATAATCTAACTAACATAAGAGTAGCACTTGCTTGACAAACAATTTTTTTGTATTATTCACAGAATAAAAAAATATATCAAATCGATCTTCATACTTTTGATAATAATTGGAAATCATTTGATATACGGTAGATGCTATTAGTAAATTTGTACGTGGTGTGGGTTACTGTAAAGCAGAGTGAAATCTAGAATTAAGTCTAGGAACATGATATACAATCCTTGAAATTAACGAGTCTGTATTTAAATTATTATTTACAATTTTAAAAAGGAATATAATTGAAAACATAATTTGCGTACTACAGAGACTATTAAAATTAAAACAAGAAAGCAGTAAATCTTGAGGTGTACCATGAGAAGGATAAAATCCCTAACTAATAAAATGAATTATCTTTAAAATCTTCGGTTTCCTTTCTCTTTTCTCTGGTTGGATATTATAAACATTATAAATGGGACTCCAAACAACCGATACATATTCTAGTTTGCATCGCACAAATGCATCTTTTTTTTATTATTTATTATAATATCCGACGGATAAGTACCCAGATACAGGATAAGATAGGAACAATAGTACTAAAAAGAAAAAAAACTTCAATATTAAACTATAAACTACTAAAACACAAATATTTAACAAAAGGAAATGGCTATAAATTACAAATATTCTTAATACGTACAGTAGCCAATAAATAAAATAAAACGATGTGAAATCTATAAACTTAAAGAAGGTAGATTATAATATGAACTCTTTATCTGTGTGTAAATGTACAGAATATATTCAACAGTGACTTAATTTCGCTATAATTGGTTTTATACAAATATATTGGCTTTATACGAATTAGTACGAAAAATTTTTATTTGGAAAGATACTGGTGCGCGTATTTTTTTGGAAATATGAAAATTATGGCTACCAACAAGTCCTAGTATTTTATTACATTGTTTACGATTTTGTACAAAAAGATTACATTGTTTTTTCGTCTATGTAATAAACTGCTTGTATTGAAACGTTCATAAAAAAACTCTTGTGGAAAATATTTTGGCAGATAGTGGCTATCATAGGGCAAACACAGTTGATTTGAAGAATTGACGTTGTACTTTTACAATACGCATTTTATGGTTAGTATAAACAGGTGCTCAAATCAAACAAGCGTACTCAAATTTAGATCTGACTAATAAATTAAATAATATTTGAACATATCAGATTTTGAAAATTCATCGTCTTACGAACAATAAAATCTAAATTTTTGTAAGCGTTTTAGGTGTACTTTCAATATGTTTCGTAAAAGAAAGTTTCGCATCAAAAAAATCTTTAACCAAATCAGGTCGTTGTGGGATAAGTTTATACAGGGTGATTCAAAACTTATCCAAAAAAATTGGGAATAGATGCGGAATGAAAAATAGAATCAATATTGTAAAAAAAATTGTAAAATCTTTAGTTTCTGAGAAAAAACTTATATTCAAGTTGTAGTACTTTCCACCACTACATTTGCCGGAGTTTCTAGAGTTATTCGCGTTGTGCGTGTTACGCAATGCGCGTTGAGAGCCACGTGGCCCCAGCGACTCCGAACAATGAAATCCGATTTTACAATTAGTATTAACGTCATTGCAATAGTATTTACAATAGTTTTTCAGTAGTTATGTCAAAAATGGCTTACGTGTTTAGCAACTCGGGGTTGATGGATATCGTTTTAATTTATGGTGAAGCACGACAACATTTATGTTAGTTCGTAGAAACCGTGTAAGACGGGTCCAAATGTGTTTACACATGGGTGGACAAAATTTTTAACAGTTGTAACATCAGGTAGGTATGTCAAATTATTTTATTAAGTAAAACCACAAATTTATTTCATTAATTAATAATAACAATAATAGCGGCAAAAGTAGTTGATGCTGATATATAAAATCGGTGTCATAAAATTGTATTTATTTCTTTCCTTGCGAAATTCTTTCAAATTTTTGTCCGTTTTTTATTACACTTCGCCTTGTGTAAGATCAAGTTTTACAGTAAACTAGTTTCCAGTGCCGTGCTGAAGTATATTTCTAAATCATTTTCGAACTGCCCTTTTTGATTTTATTTTACAAAATTGTATTGTAAGAGCCCCTGTACATTCAAAAATTTTTTGAAGTTCTGAATTACCCTGTATGTCTATAATATTTGATTCAACTGACTAAAAGTCATAACATTACACTTCACATCGGACCAGGAGTTTATTATTTATAGGAAAAAAATATGTATAGCAACATACATTCAAATCAGACACGATATCATTAATAAAAACTGTAAACATTAAAGGTTCAATGACAGAACCCTGCGGAACTCTTGTAGTCTGGGTGATTTCGGCAGACTTAACCCCTAAAACTTGGACAAATTGAGATCTACCAGATAAATGTGAGGTCATAAGTATCAGCTATGAAAAACATAACCCAACCGAATTCAATTTAGATACAGTCTGTACAATATTTGCTGAGATAGAATTCCAAGGAAAGAATAGGCTAATGCAAAACACAGTATGGACTGCAAGCTGCTATGATGAACGCCCCGTCGTCAATGTCTTTCTACCTCGGGTGTTGAATGCGATTAATTCCAAAAAAGTGACACAGAGGTCTTCTCAGAATTCTATCTCAACCAATCAAATAAAAAAAGAGTAAATAAATACCTCCTTGAAATTATCAGCATATTTAACATATAACCTGTATTTTCATTCCTCTCCAAGCGTTTTTTTATCGCAGCAACTATGAATGGAATGCTTGTAATAAAATCACGCCGTGCATTCTCCGCAGCAGCGTCCTGTTTAATTAAATCGACGGCATCCTTCAAATTTAATAACGGCCGAAAAAAGAACATAAAAGGTATAAATAATTTGTCCGTGTTTTCCGTAGGCACAAAGGGCGCCTTATCGTAGAAGGGTCGCATCTCGCAGCATTAAGGCCTATGTAGAACGGCAAAATGTGGCGCAAAAAAGCTCGTTATCCGTCCCGATCTGGCCCGTTTGACATGTCGTGGGGTCGGCTCGGATTCGGCAGTCAACACTGGGCGGCCCCACATCCGTCTCCGGCTCTTCCCGCCATTACATTACCAGAATAGGCTCGATAAATATTACGCCGCCCGGAATCGAGAAATAGAGAAAATCAGCTGCTTTATAGCCACCTGATGTAGATAATAGGCATGATGGCAGTAACCAAGAAACACTGAAATTATTTATTTATCTAATGAAACATGATTCATGGATTATAAAAAACGTATTTATAGGTTGGACACCAATCAGAGCGAATTACGTCACGTCTATGTAAATGTCATTTTGTTTCATTTGTACTTCGGCAAATAATCCAGTTGGTAGAGGTTCGGCCTGTGTCAAATCTTGATAACCCGGAAATAACTACACAGGCCTACTTTAAATGATGAGTACAATAACAGGCTAATTTGCTGACAAAGTATTTTATCAGGAAAAAAGTTATTAACAATTTAATTGTGAAAAAAAATTTGTATAGTAGTTTTCTTTAAA